>NW_019213179.1:0-93073 GCF_002532875.2 Varroa jacobsoni | reverse complement strand
ATATAGGTTTCAGCCGGTTTATATTGTAAACTTGGTTCATATATACAATAGAACACATGCATTTTATGCGCATATATAATAAGAACCATGACCAAGCGTATAGTCGCCATGACGTCAATTCCGGCCGAGAACCCATTCAGGAACGGTGATTATGCAAACGGGCAGTTGATCGTGGTCGCTTCTCCAAGGCTATGGCCAAAGCCCGAAGAGATTCAATATTGAACGTAATCAAAAGTTCAACCCACACGACAGAGCGAACCGCTAATCGTACGCTCCGACCGAAGGGGGGGGTGGAGAGCCACACTCATCTACTTCATTGGCTAACCTTTTCCCTCCTTCAATTTTTCAGAAGGGCCATTATATGTAATGTATTTATTAAATGTAATATATTTAGGTTATTCACATCGGAACCGTAAAAGTCATAAGGTTAACATAAGTTATAAGGATAACCAATTGATTCAAGGACAACCGTGCATCATTACTTCGGCCGTGCTCATCACTCGAATATAACAGAATATTTTCTACTGCTGAGTGCACGTATTGTACGCGCTAAGCCTGAATAGGTCCGCTATACTAATTTTTTTGCATGCAGTTTAATTTATTTTTAGTTTTTTTCTTTGTCTGGCGATTAATAACGTTTGTAGTCATTTTTTTTTATTACGATACATTTGAGTCGGTGTTAAACTTCACTTCCTACAGATCGTGACATTAGATTTATTCAGTTATTATCCCTGTTATCGGTATATTAGTAGCTATGATTTGGAGTATAGCTATGCATGTTTAACTGGAATTAACAAATAAATATACATTTTTAATTAAAACCTTGAATTAAATTCAATTAAAAATTTGAATTTCATTTACCTTATTGCACAAAGGTGGGCTTATGTTATTCGATAGCATTTACTGAGAAGCATGACAGAGGCGATCTGGGCTTACTAATTCAAACCGTTAAAAAGCATTGGAAAGTATCAAGACGCAACGGAGCAAGCCGTCGCGTTACAGCCTGACGGGAAAACCGGACCATTCGATAGAGGGAGAAAGCGAGAGAGAGCTATCTGAACAGTATAGCTTCCTCTTAAGCCATCGGTGGGAGACACCTATCTAAAGTTTTCTGGTAGATTTTACCGCTGTATTGCCACTAAGTCCCGGACATCCGCTAACTGACTGGAGTACTACACAGGATCCAAGCTGGTTCCTACAACCATACCGAAGGATGCGCTCTTCGAAGATACTCAGGTAGGTGAATCCGAAGATACCTTCACACTGGAGGGAAACTGGGGGTCAGCTTGAAATCACCAGTTTGTGAGGACTTCTCAAGCTACGGTGAGTCTGAGTTTGAACGACCCTGTGCTCGGCATTCTTGAGGTCGTCAAATAGAAAAGCGCGCTTTTTAAATGGTTTCCTGATCACTATAGTACCATCGAGCTGACGTTCCACAGAAGATACTTACACGAAACAAAATCGGCGTAATTATCTACAAACGACTGATAGCAGTATATTACGTTTCCCGCGATCGTCTTTTGCTCTTGTGGGCTATTATAGGAAGCCAATGTATAAGTAAATATGAAAATCGGTTCTATTATGAAATAAAGTAATCTCTGATGGCTTATTTTGAGACCGGTATAATCACGCCTCGTCACTCTCCTTCATTCCCATTAAGCCATCAGATGCATGTAGCTTCTTCGCTACAGATATTAAGATACCGGTATAGTGTGGGCCGATAATAAAACTATTAGCCGTTGTTAGCGGTACATCGAACAGCGGAACGAATGCATAAGCGAAGCGGGTCAGCAAACGGCAGTAGGTGACGCCAGCTGTTCTAGCGACTCGAACGCGACGCGGATGCGGAGTGCTTCTGGCGACTCCTGCTTGTTTCCTGCGTCGCTTTTACTACCGCTACAGCACTTTTTATGAATCCCCTTTTTCTCACGCTCCTCCAACGTTGTGTTTTCTGTTCCGATGAGAAAGGATATGTGCTTGTGTGTCTGCGCGTTATGAATGCGCGCGCGGATAGCACATCGGCGGGCAGAATCGACCATTATGAGCCGTTACGGCGACCAGGGGACGCAACTGTCACCTGTAGATTTCGCTAGATGGATGCAGGTAATCGTCGTCGTGGTCACTTTTTTCTCGATGGTTCACAGGTTGGATGCCGCCGGCGTTTCCATCACCTTTTTCTACAGAGAGTATTTGAGCTGGTGAGTGTCCTATCTGTGCGTGTACACTGAGAGATGTTTTAATATTTTCTATATTTTCCTTACTTTACCATCGCCTTGGGACCTGCTGTAGTTTACTTCGCACCCGGCATGAACTCGAATACGAGGTCACTGGGATGCTGGGTCGACGGACAACGCGTGATTAGTCGGAAACACGGAATCACTTCTCAACCACTGGTGCAGCAGGTGGTTGTGTTGTTCAGAGGTCGACTAGGAGGATCCTGCGAGTATGTAGGATCAACCTAATCCTTGCTGCTAGTAAACTCAAAAGAAAACATATCTGATGTACTGGGGATGGACAGGGCAGAATCGGATGAGACTAGCCTGCCACGCTGGATGAGATAACGGCAGCGGCAGCGGATTTGATTCAGTGGGCTTCGCCTGTTTGGTCCATGGTAGCTTGTTCGCCCCTCGAGTTGATGGCCCCTAGCGTCTGGTTAGCTGCTTTGCGAAGCTTGCCTTGAGCTTTTTCCCGGGTTCTCGTTATTATTCTTGTACGTTACGTGCGACACCAAACGCGGAAACGAAGGTACTAGAGGGCAACAGGAAAGACAGCGTGGGAAAATGTCCGCTCGGCTGCTCCTGCACTGCTTCCCGCTCTACGTTTGAGGTCCTGTCATACCACTTCATAGGCACCAGTAAATCGGCCTGGTCCCGGTGGCCAAGGCCCGGAACCGAGCCTGCTATAAGGCCACCGGACCGCTTTCAGAGGCTCATCGCATCTGCCGTTTTGGCTGCTGCTTTGACGTCGTCATGGCCCGAGATGGACAATATTTTCCCTTCGTTCACTGTTGTCGCCTACTTCTTCTTGGCGGATGACACCGCCATTCGTACAGCTATAACTCGTACCAGCGGGATAACAGACTCTTCGTTTAGCCGTGTTTGCATTGTTTTAACTTGCTGCTTTTGGCTTGATTTATACTGTCACCTGTTTATCTGCATCAGCCGGCGATAATTGGCCACAGTGACGTGTTCCGTGAAGAGCACAGTGACACAGGAAGCGACACTGTAAATAGTATTAATTAGATGCCATAACACTGCTTACATTTCGTGTACACTCTAAGGAGTAAATCTTTGACAATATATACCGATCAACGATTAGGGGTTTATACTCTAACCGCATCCGAATCGGCAGTTTTTTGTGATTTATTTTCTGGAAACTCATTGGCTGACTATCAAATTGTTTGCCTCTATTAAATATTTACGCTGAAATTGTCGTTTTGGCGCTTAGTCAAGGTCATAATCTGCGAGTCGTACCAACGCCATCCTTCAAATCCATGCATTAGATCTCTGCCGAAAGAGCTGTTTGATGTAAAACGCTATCCAGTTGGTGTAGCTGTGTACGAGTGTCATTTTGTAAATCAAACACGAATTTACTGTTAATAAAATATGGTACTGGCCCCCCGAAAATCAGCTAGCTTTTGTAGCGACTACTCATCTCGATGCTTTTTTTTTCGCATGTGGACTATCTACAGGTATTGCGTTGTTTTGTTTTGGTCCGTTCGCCTTCGAAAGAAAGGACCCTTCACGAAAACACGGTTGTCAGAAAGAAGTCTATTATTTTTTCATTTGCTTCTGCGTGTTTCCGGTACTGTGTGCCCCTCTCTGCGTATGTGTCGGTTGGAGATGGGATGATACGATGATGTAACTATGAGCAGGGTAACGACGGTGGTCATAACAAGGACGACGACGGCGGCGGCTGCTGCTGCTATTGTCGCGTCACCGGTGGCTGTGTCACGGCCTATTGGCCCGACGCTATTATGAACAGGAAGCACTTAGAAAAAGGCTTTTCTGAAAGGGTCGAAGCGGGTTAGGTCCAACCGTCCCAGGTTCGGAAACTAGCTGGGCGGTTCGAAGAGCGTTCGTTGGTGCACCCTGTGTCCCCTTGTCCTACCCTGTCCACTCGCTGGTCGGCCTTCTAACAAGAAAAATAATGGTTGTTTTTCGTTGGCCCAGCTTTCTCGTTCCATGTTACTACTAGTCTGCAAAGGCTGAACAAAATGGTAAATCTATTACTTTTCCAATATGGCTGCCACTACGGTTACAGGAGCTTAAGTAACTATTGTCAATACTGCTGCCGGTCTTCTCCCGGATAAAACCCTTTGTTTGTTTGACATTCGGTGGACAGCGGAGCAATGATGGGACGCAGCTGAACGGCAGTAGCTCCTGCAGCTTGTTTGGAATGAACTCATCATCTATTGATTATCGCGTCATCATTTAATCGTCGTACGCCAGATGTCTTTCTTCTGCCAGACCCTTAGACTGCTTAGTTAACTAGCTGAACGCACGCCTCCTGCCTACAACTCGCGGTGAGCGTTCGCGCACGAACAGTTTCGTGCGAAACAAGTTCGATTGTGTGCGACAAAACATGCAAGAAGCGGACATATTCATTCAGAAAAATGACAAAAAGGGGAGACGAGTGTGACTGAGGTAAAGAGGGGGGTTAAAGGGGGCAGAACCTCCCTTTTTAACCCCATGCCGACACTTTAATAAAGACGAGGATCCTGTAACGAGAACTTATCTGTTTTGCTGATATTGTGAGTAAGATGTCATCATTGCCACGACAAAATGATGATCTGCGATTGAAAAGAAGTGTGAAAATTGAGGCCCTGCTGACAAGACAGAGCAGATGCATTTGCCGTCCACACCCCCTATCGTCGCCACTAATCAGAACGCTGTAAAGTATCGTAACAATTCTCTGGTAAACAACAGCAATGAAATATGACTGCCAGCTGTTGTATCAGCCTGACCGATCCGTTGGGCCTGTGTTCTGTCTGACAGGTAATGGCAAGGCTTGCTCCTAACAACCTTGGCGCGCCTTTGTGGGTTGCGATGGTTCACAGGTGGTAGCGGTTTTTCTTAGTTCGTACTGTATTTTTCCGTTGCTGTGTTATTATGGCACGCGTTGCTAGCCAGTGAATTATACAACATATACAGTGAATACAAAAGGAACATAGGAAGGCTCGAAATCTGTAAAGGAACTTTTTCTCTACAAACAGTGAACACATAACAGAACCAGCAGACAAACGGTACGTCGTAAAACAGATAATCCTCCCTAGAGTATTATTTTAACGGCTGACGAATTCCGAGTTAATAGGTGTAACGTTATCTCTTCATCAAAAGTAGAGAAATATTAAAACTTTAACCAACATAAAACTTTTTTTACATGTTTGCTTTTCAGTACACATATTCAGAGATGCATATGTACACAAGCACACATAATGCTTATTTATGGGATTCATTGAACTGAATGAAGTAAAGAAGCCCATACACCGACGAAACCGCATGAACGAGCATTGAGTAACTAGTTTACGTTAGGTCTTGTCAGAATGTTAACATGTGGTAGTAGCGATATTTCTACATAATCTATATAAATTTCTAGACGGCAAATCATGTTAACAATGAATGTTGTCAAGTGTTCGATGAACGATCATTACAATCAATGATACTGGCGAATAGCCGTAAAGATCATCTAGGGGTGCACGTGCCGTAAACAGTTCCCGCTTCGAATAATACCTAGTGCTCAAGTGAATTTGGCTACCACGATAGCATGACTGACTCCCACTTCCGCTGCACTCGGAATGCTCTTGAAATAGCAAGTTTTTAGGTAACCTTCTAAAAATGTTTTACTCGCGGTACCACTAACGTTCCTGAATCATATTCTCTCGCTAGACGGAGTGGCAGGCAAACGGTAGAACTTACCGGAATGGCTGACGGCTGTGGAAAATGGGTAAACGGTGGGTCGGTAGCAGTCTTTCTTGCACAGCTTGGCCATTACGACTTTTATTGTGGTCGTAGATGTGCACGCCCCGGTCTTTGCCATCTGCAGACACGCATATACACATACAAGGATCGCCGTTTGACAAACGGCTTCCTTGTACTGACTGGCCGTATTCGTTTGGCCGTATGTCAAGCACTGACAGAAAAGCACGGCCAGCAGCAGCAGCAGCAGCTGTAGTAGCAGTTCTACCAGCCAACAAGCCATCAGCGTCGTGCTCTTGTACACAGCGCGTGCCATGTTGCCTCGGGCGAGGCGAGACGTCACCATCAACGCAGTCAACAGTCAAGATAAAAGTCTGCACCTACCGCCTAAATTCGGGTTTATTTTCACGAGCCAATAGAAGCTAAGGCAAAGTGTGGGTCGGGGACCAAAGGTGAAAAAACATGTTTATTAGTAGTTGTAGTGATACTACAGGGGTGCTCGTAGTCACAAAATATTCATCGACCTAGTAGGCCATATTGCAATCGATAAGCTGAGAAGTACACTACGCCTTCTTCTTTCCATTTATTGGTGCGCTTGGTTGTTATCGATAGGATCGTTTCCGACGATCTGTCGATTCCAGACACCCTTATTTTATGTCACTTCTCTATTTTTATTTGTTTGCAAAGTAGACAGTTGTTTACACATTCGCCACGATGTCTAACCGCGCATCTGTTCAACTATGAAAGTCATTGTAAAAGGCGGAATTAGTGTGTGCGTCAAAATTGATTTACCATTCATTCATTTGTCCAATGCAAATCAAAATGTCAAGTGCCATAAGCAGAATGAGCCTCATCTACTCTTTCCGAGACGGACAGACAAAAAGAACCGGATCTGAGATCGGGATTCGATAGAACGCACGTGGCACAGCAAACATCAATCATCTTGGTCCGAGCGCTCTGCTCGGTAATACCGCATTCAGCCTACCATTAGTTATTTTCCTCGAGATGGCAACCTCAACAACAGCAAATGACACGCAATGACTTTATTTCTAAGCGGGCTTCTATGTGAGTACTTCGTGGCAAAATAAGAAATATATGCTTAGGGAGTGACAAGCCTAGATTCATAAGGAACAAGTATCTTCGACTTTTCGTGCCATTGGATTGCACGAAAGCTCTTTGAAAGTTTTTGATAAGCAGTGAAAGAAGGTCGTTTTTAGGGACAGCGTCACAGCTCAAAGAGAAGGCACCCAAAGCGACATCTTCAAACTTGTCGTTCAGCAAAACCAGAGAAAAACAACAAACAAGGTAGCGGACCTAGGCTAAAAGTGAGTCTTTTTCATTCTTTCCTTCGCTAATTTGCTAGTGTTGCGTGCAACGGCTTTCTGCTCGAAAGTGCAAGCCTCGCAAAACGAAGATATATGTAACGCGCTACGAGTTAGATAAGTGCGGCAACAGGATGGGAAGGCGCTTACGATCTACCAGCCAAGACTGCGTAGCGAAAATGGCTCGTGGGGTTAAGTCTGATGGGGTGTCGTGGCCGGAGCGGGTACAAAGGGGACTATGCTTCTGTTCAGTTTGTGTTGCCCCTTGGCTGCTAGTAGCGAGCCTATGAGCAACCAACTAGCGCGTTAAAGGTGGCGGAAGCGGCGTCGGCTTACCCATTATAGTGTAATCACTGTATCACACTACGCATCAAAAACAGCTGCACCCAATTTGACGTGGTCGAGCTAGAAGGAAAGAGTAGTACCGAGATGGGGTTGTTATGGTTTTTTTTAACACGATTAATTTGAGTGTATTAACTTTAAAACAAAAAAGTAAAAACAGTTACTTCTGGTTCGTGATATAGGTGGTTTGGTAATTGCTAAATGGTAATGAACAGCGGTAAACCGGTCGAAACAGATTCGCTCAAACGATTAAGTCACATTCAGTAGGGACAGTTACAATGGTCGGTTTTGCTTAGGAAAGATGGTAATAAAAATAGTTTGTTAACCTTAATACTATTACTGTTATCGTTAATATTGGACTATCAAACGAAAGAAGCCCTTGTTCAGATTCGCGCAAAATGAGGGCTATCTTGGCAGATATAAACAGGGAAAACGGTTCCGCCAGCATTTCACACCTGTACGCTATAAGAAGGGTTATAGAAATGTTAAAAAGCACATATAAGTTTATATTAATTATTTGTGCGATAAATAAATTTGCGATATTAATAATTTTTCTTGAGACCTCGTTTTTGTTCAAATGTTACACTTTTTACAGGCTATCTCCAAGAGAGACAAAACATTTTAGTAAATAGTAAACTAAGATCAGCTAGCTGAAATTTTAACCATATTTTTCTAGGATAGACATACCTGTCTTCTCTAAATACCGATACTCTTCTGTATATTGCGGACCAAATCGTCAATCTCCAGCGTGCTCCATATTAACACCACGATTGCAAAACAAAAATATATGACAACTATGTTTTCGCAACGGAAAATATCCTCCAGATTACTGAGCTTACATTTATAGCATTTCAGGTAACCATATCCCAAGGGCAAGATCCAGTGTCAATGAGAAAGAGCCATTCAGTCATCGAATAATGCACGCTTATCGTATAGGCCAGGACTATACTTTTTCCGTCTTTAGCCTTTCGACTCTGGCCAGCAACGGTTTTAGCAAGCGCAAGGCTCCGTACTCTGTTCATCATTCTTGATTTGTACCTGGCAAACATAATTCGAACGTTTGAATCAGGAAAAGAAGACCTTATCTGTACCAGCCGGTTCATTCGAATTCGGTTCATACTTATGGTTGGGAGAAACCCGTGAGATTCGTTTTCGGTTAGCGATTGTTTGAACAGTGGATATATCTGTATACCGTTTGGAAAATATTCATCTGTAATTTCAAAAGTGTGATATACAATTTGATTGATACAATAAGGCTGGCCTACCAGGTCCATTTCTCACCGTGAACGGCTCAATTATGCGAGTATGTTTATGGAACTTCACAATTCCCGTTGCTTAGCGCTTACGTGTAGAATTGATGACTTGTACAATTCTGTAAATGTTATATTGTTTCTGCACGTGTACGTAGGAGAGTAAATACGAAAATTGAATATCCAACTACTATTCATTGTCACAGTGGTATCACGTGGCCTGCTTAGAAAAAACTACAGACCCATCAATTTCTAGACTGAGGCAGCATGCATGCCTCCATAAGTCTGGATCGCCCAGCAAATGGTCCATTCGTGTAGCCCTAGACTGTGTTAACGCACTCGTTTATAGGTCACGTTATACCTTGTAACCCTGCTTCAATTATCAACGATTATGAACGATGAACAATTACGTAACGGCATCTTCTGTGATAGTCCCCTCGGAATAGGAATATCGTACTTTCTACGCAAAACGAATTTTCTACTCTTCTGTTTGGATCTTCAGCAAAGGCGAATATAATACACTTTCCGTAACGTAAGTCTCCTTTGTTGTACAGGTACTCACCGGACACTCTTTCGAGATTTGTTGGCTACCAGAGGGTCTATCTGTTGCCGGCATTATAGTCTAACGCAGAAAACGGACGACCCTCTCTGAGGTCAACTATATCAACGAGCTCAACTTACGTTGCCAAGTTTGTCGACGGCAAGCACTTATGTCAACAAGAAAAATGTGGAATGAGACTTGCCTTTTCAAGGCCCGGTCCACTGTCTCTATTCATATATGCCATGACTCATGAAGGACCAGACATCTATCGGCATTGTGCGGTGCCATGCGCAGAGTTGAATTAACCAACGCATCAGCGTTCTTCTAGCATTGTCACGATACAGTTGCTACGCGTTACCGCATATCCCTGCTAACTGGTCTATTGCCAAATGTGCTAGAATAGGGGACAGGATAATAGAAACGCTGCGATTTTTTAGCAGGGTAAAATTACTTTGCTGATTATTATCAGGCTGTAAAATCGGTATTGCATAGTAAGTTATGCCCGCATCGCTTGGTCGCGTCTGTTACTTCATATAAGGTAATAGATATATCGTGCCGCTTTCTTAACTGCTGTCGAATCGTGACTGCAGGAAGAGTGTGTTCTTTGAGAGCATACACAAACTGAATGGGAGGTTCTAAGTGAACTTTCCTTAATTACAACCGAACCTCTCATGCGTTTCCCACATTTCTAGTCTGATTATACAAACATGTAGTAGTTTTTCACGGTTTATATCGATTCTGATTCTAATCAGTTGATTGAAATTAGAAATTTTGGGCGCAACACCAGTACAATGAAATATCTAATGAGGTGCTTCCATGTATGCTTTCACACAACGTTCTCTTCACGAAATGATGGAGAATGAATTACAGTGTCAAACGTTGAAATGGTACTTCGTAAATATCTTTCTTTTGAGTTTGAGCCGCGCAAGGACTCGCTGTAATGTGTAACATTATAGGAAAATCAATAATCTATCATTTTCTTGGCCACCTTCCTGCATCACCCCACTATTGGACTCCTCGATCGATTGAAGTCACCTGATTACTGTACATCTGTACAGATATGGATCTGTGCTGAGTCAATTTTTTCCGCCTATATTTTCTTTTCGAGCAGATAGTTGTAATCATACTGTTTACTTGTTCTTGTCGAATCGGCTGTCTTATGGATCAGCGCAACCTTAATTCTGACGGTGAACCGCACTGTCGCAATAGAGATGGCGGGAATAGCAGGATGATTGAGACAAAAGCCATTATGGTTCTAGTTTCTACTGTTTCATGGCTGGCAGGCAGTTAGGCCTAACTTGACCTACCTCTGAAATTTAAAGCACGTAGGACACCTCTAGGCCAGGCTTAACTAGACGAAATGGTTAGGTGCGTGACAGGGCTAGCTCCTGCCTAAGACGAGAACGCATACTCAGAGCAGTCATTAACTCTCTCATGCGATGGAACAGTCAAGCAACGTCGATAAAATCCACTGATTGGACCACGGAAAACAACTATTGAAATTAATTTGATGTTGACTGTCGTCACCGGTACCACTACAGCTGTCCGCTGTCGCTGCTAAGCTTTCTGCGTAAACGGCAGGCTGTAGGCCAAATTAGGTATACAGCCAGACGTTCACGCTCTTCTCTATGGCGTCTGCGGTAGCGATAGCTGCTGCTGTTGGCGCAAGCTAGTCCAAGGGCTCTTTTATTTCTTAAACACGACTGGAGTAGCGAGTGAGAGGGGTAATATCGAGGAAAGTGGGAATGGAAAGTTAAACAAGTTTATCTAAAAATAGATGGTGACTTCCGTCGCTGTGAGCCCTCTTGCCGCAGCAGCCGTTGCCATGAGCGCTGCTGCCGTCTTCGTCGTTTCGGCAGCTGAAACTGCCGTTATGGTCAAACATCCTGACGTTGCTCAGACATAAGCGACGCTAAAAACAAACACATTCCAGTGCGTGTTTCGTGCATGCACGCGCTCAGATAGGCGGGCACGAAAAAGCAGGCGCTCCCTACCCGTTCCACGTGGATCTTAAGCCATTTGGCCACGAATAATAAAACCCTCATCGGGAGCGTTGCTCTTTTCGTGGTGTAAGTTAGTTATCGTTGATCGTTATTGAACTTCGTGTTTAGGCCGAAGAAATATCGGAGTTTTTTTAAGTTTTGGGAAGACTGGCGGAAAGGACAGAAATAACAGCTAATCTGATAACCAGTCTGTAATACGTATATAGTAGTAATCGCAACGCAAAGTACGTGTAGCTTGATCTTCTCGTTTTACTGACCATAATTATCTGTTTATTTTAGACTATTAGCGATGCCTACGTTAACCCACGCTGTAAATCGCCCAGAGTCTACAGGTAAAGAGCCACTTCAGAAATTTAGAACCAGATACCAAGTAGGGGGAATATATGAAAGAGAGAAAGACTTCACTGAACGCGTCGTCCTTACTCGATAGATTTTGACTTTTGACATGGCACAGCAACGTACCGTTTGTCCGTTGCGTTTCTTCCTTCACAATTGCGAGGTTTTTGGGTTCTTTGGGGGTCTACTGCCCGTCAAGTCAAATCAGCAAAGGGCTACGTATCGCCCTCCACTTCCTTCTTGTGTCGTTTGCGTCTTCAAATCGAGCCCGATTTTGGTTTCAATGAAAGCTCATTAAGGAGCTAAAGGGCCCGAGAAAGCCCCCAGCTACTAAAAACTCGATCTGCATGACGAGCTTTTAAAAGAATCTGCAGAAAGATATTTAACATTATCTAGAACATGTTTATCGGTTACATTGATAACACGTTGGTATTTTCAGGTAAGTTAAGAAACTAAGATCACCAATAGAATTGATCACTTACTTATTTTGCGCTTTTTGCGTTCGCATTAATGATTCGAGGTAAGTGTACGTATCGCTATAGGTAACCCTCATTGTTTCTGTCCAGACACCGTTTCAATATTTGGGTACCTTGAGACCTTAACTGAGACGATCCCTGATAAAACATCATCTATATAGTAATCACCCGTAGTTCTTTTCTATTTGGAGCCTTGCAGTCTCTAGAAAAGATCACCATGCGTACGCTTCCGATTTTTCTAGTTCGTTTTATCGTTTTCTAAAATATGGCCATAATCTTCAACCATCATTTTGTCACACGAACTCCTAGCGAGCCCGTTTTACCCACTTTTCAGAAAACTTTTTTTACTTCAGTTTTTCATTGATACTCTCCTTTCCAACATCTCTATTGCTTCTGTTCATCACTTTAGAGCAAACGTACGGAGCCCGTTGATGCTGTTTAGCTTGTTTCTCTGTCTCCCTTTATGTTCAGCTTTTTTTACGCAAAGGAAGCATAATTAAAATAATGGGACCATATTATCAACGTTCAGATCAGCGTCGGCTCTTCTCTATTCCAGTAGCGGTAGTGTTCAGCGACGGCAGTAGTACCGGGTTGAACGATCGCCCCGGCCATGCTAAGCGCTGCCAATTCCGCCAGCTGACCTATACATGTATCCTCTCTCCGTTCCTCAGTCATTGAATAGCTTAACTGGACCCTGTTCGCATTGTAGCAAAGCCTTCAACTACGGGTGTTCCAGAAGACTTAGAGAGTATAAGCAGTAGTGAAATAGGAAAAGAGACGGCTCAAATAGGGCGAAGTGGAGGACAAAAAGCTCAAAAATGCTAGCAACATCCTGGGGAGCTGTGGGCGACTTGACGTAAGCAAAGGGACGGTGGCGGAGGCGAACAGGGCTAAAAAGAAGGGAAGGAATTGAACGATTCATGACTGTAGATAGATGATAAATGGAATAGAAAAGAATAAAGCATTAGGGTGAGGGCGGCTTTGGAGGCAGAAGGGGCGAGTGAATCAGGCGGGCGGCTCAGCTAGAGAAAAGGCAATGGCAAAGAAGAGCGACCTAGAGTGCCCGTGGGGGTCCGCGCGATGGAAAGTTGACGCTTAGCGAACCATCGATAGAGCGACAATAACGCCTCCGTCTCCGTTCCGAGGCCATATCGCTTCACGTTGCTTCAAACTGGAATTTGCAGCGACAGCGGCTGGTGAAACCGATGAGTGCACACAGCCAGTCAGAGGAGCTCTTATGCAGCGCACATGCTCTGGCGTGTCTGAAATATCGAAAATACTCCTTGTTCTTGCTCACGCATATATTCGCACAGATCGTGAAGGTCTCCATCAATAGTAGTAAGAACAAAGCTGCCGAATAGCGGAACCACAAATAGGGCAAATCGGATGAGTCCCGGAGTGATTGGAGGGAGAAACGCCTCTTCCGTTGATGACAGTGAAGCGATTAAGCAAGCAGTCGATAGTAGCGTTAGTCCTACTGTTGCTGCACTGTTTCAGCGGCGACTATGGGTATTATACTAGCACTTTGATGTTAGCTTTTCTCCCGCACGGCTCTGGGTAGCTGATCTATGATCCTTGTCCAGTTTCGCCCTCAAAGCACCGGTTGGCAGTGAAACTGCCCGGGTCGAGTTTCCTTAGTATAGACGAAGCCCATCATTGTAAGTAAACCGAGCTAAAAAACCGCCGCCCGAAGTAACGGGCAATGCGTGCCTGTATAGGACAAACGTTATGATCTTGCTATCACGGGGCTCCACAAACTACGTTCAATCTGATTATGCGCCAGCGCTGCTATTGCTCTGTCACTATCAGGGCTATAGGCAGTCTGGTCGGAAGCTGCAATAGTGTTCGTGGGTGCTTTTGGGGAGAACAGCTGGCATTGCTTCAAGCGCCCACCTGCCATTGCGTCCTGCTGCTGTCCAGTGTGACATGAGTGTGCGGGTTCTTCGACTATAGAATATGAGCGTTCAACAAGGTGAAGCGGTACAGCACTAAAACAGAATTTAGCTTTTTTAGCGCCTGCAAATAAGAACACACGAAGAATAGACCGGGAAAGCGGAAGGCTGGCAGTCTTCTAGCACTTTTTACTAACCACACTCGTCCCCTCTCAGGCCCGCTATTGTACAACCACTACCACTACTACAACAGTTATGATCAGGAATACAATTTCTTTGCTTTTTTTTTCTTCCTTTTCATGCATCCTGTGGCCTTCGTCTCATTGCAGCTGAAAAAAGAAAATTGCCTGTAAGGCGCTCGCTTGTGCTCGATAATTGCGGCAGTACAAGCGATGGAAGCGGTAGTTGTAGCTCCGGCCGGGTGGAAGTGCAGTTCATCCCAACGGGGTTAACAGGGGACGCGAAGGAAAGGAGTCGACCACCACTACAGTAGTAAAAGCTGAGAACACAGTCGACGCCGACGCTGCTACTGGCAGCTTTCCCAAAACCAAACGCCAGGGGCGATTCCACATGATGACAACGACGACGAAGGCAGCGGCTTACGTAGGGGGTGACAGCGACACCAAGTCGTGGCTGGCTGACTGACTGGCCGAGCGGTCGTTCGATGTCTTGCAGCATGGCTCGATGACTGGATAATCCATTGACATGGGCTGTAACAGAGCAGACAATAGCAGTTGAAGAACAAGCATCAATACTACTTATCGTGGAGTCGCTTCTTCATTTTTTACCTGCTTTGCTTTGCATCCTCAGAAGGTGTTTTACCTCCCTAACACGATACGCTTCTTTTAGCGATAATTCCCTTCATAATATAAACTCATCGAATGTCTTAAATGTCAACGGAAAACAAAATTCTATCCAAGAGCGCACTGGCTTTTCCCATTCTAATTCGCAATATATTATATAAAGGTATCGTAACAAATTTTTTCACATTCTAATATAATTATACAAGATCTCTTGCTTATATAATATTAGGTTTATGGTAAACACTACAGTACAATATTATATATTAGAGTTAATTATTGGGGAGCGTTTAGCATACATTCAGTTATATTTTAATAATATAACTTATTTATTTACGTATTTAATAATGTGAGTTACACTTGCCGCAAACGATAGCCCGACAAGCCAGCCGCTTTAAACGGAAAATGAACAGAATTCTGACAACTTGTAGTAATACCCTTATAAAACGTACGTGCAGCCCTGGTAATAAATTGATAGTTTTACACGCTCCTCTTTCTATTTCCAGATGGTATCCACACCATTACACAGCGCAGGGTCCTCCTGCTGATGTACCTCGTAGTGGCCTAGTAGATTGCTCTTTACGGCTTGCTTTGCTGTGTGGCACAAAACTGACATTTCAATATAGCTTTTAAGTACAGAGACAAAAAAAGCAAGCATCTGAGTTTAAAAAAAAATGTTTCAAATTAAAATAGAAAAACCTTTTCGACGAAACGTAGATTATCCTCCAGGTAACGTTCGGAAGGTACAGATCTTAGCGTTTCTATTATGAGTAGCTCTCACGTTTAAATAAAAGTTAAACTACAACTTAATCGCATTAACAAATCTTTCAAAAACGAGTCATTCCTGTATAACGTCAGCAGCAGTTTTGACATACTCAAATGGCAAAAAATTGATAAGATATCGCTGAATCTCGCTTGCATATAAAAGGCAAAACGTTTTGGCCAATGTAGCCGCATTTCTCAAAAGTGTCAAGATAAGCTCTTCTTCATTAAACGTTTAGTATAATTTGCGTACCTTAATTATTTTTTCAAGGAAAAATGAAAACAAGTGAACGAGGGAGGCGAAGCGGCTATACCAAAATATACTACCGCGCGTTTGTTTTTAACCAGGGAAAGCGTTTTTTGATTCTTTTGTAAACAATAGATCGCAAGCTTTAACCGATATGTCTCTACTAGAGTAACGGTCTGTGTTCTATTTCTATTAGAGTATTTGGCTGGAACGGCAATAAAAGTCGAAGCTATAGAAAAGCCCATATCAGCCTAAGATAAAATATACATATATGCGCATGGCTCTACACAGCATGTTGTATAGGGTTTTTTGTTAATTCGGACTTTGAACGTTAGTGCTTTTAGTGACTGACTTTCAAGGGTCTTTTTAATACATAGAGACATAAAGGGCAATTATCATATCCGACACGGTTGTCTTTCGACGACATCAGGTAAAGCAGGCACGCCAAAAGACCGCTTGTCGTCTGCACGTTTCCGCCTTCAAACATCTGTATGTTTGTCGTTAACATACTGGACATCGGTGCATCTTGTTTAAATCAGACAGGCATTTTTGGTGGTTGCCTTAGTTGGTGTCAGCTAGGACAGACAATTTCGCGATGGTTTATTTTTCCCATAGAAGCATACGGCCCTCATAATCCTTTCTTTGGAACGTCTTGGTTGGTAAAAGGCATACAAAGCTAGTCAAATTCGTCTGACCATTGTGTAACTCTAGCATATGGCCGTGATCGTCGAGGCTACTTCTTTGCCGTTAACTCGTTTCACAAGATCCGCACTCTCATGCTTAAGCATATCCTAGGGTGCATCCAAACCAAGCCAGAAGTGAAGTAACACGACAGTATAAAGGAGTGAACGCCATTTGGGACATAATACAAGCGACCAGACGAGAAAGGAGTGGTCGTCGAGACAGCATGGTTCTCCTGAATTTTGCTGAACGTGTTGCTGTCGGTTGTTGTAGTTTCGCGGTTCGGTAGCCAGACGAAAGCGGTAGGCAGCCATTTGCCTAAAGGGAACTGTAGACTAGGGATCTACGCTAGCTCAAGCCCAAGGAGGGTCTCAGGATGTAGATGATGACTACTGAAACGACAAAGGTGGCAAGGCAATTTCAATATGAAAAGAAATCTCTGTGTAGCACTGACAACACTGACTCACCGGCAAAGTTGACCGAACGCCTCGCCGAGCTCGTCGTTCTAACAGGGAAAAGGCATTTAGCTAATTGTCAAATAGCCCAGTTGTTTACTTGCGACATTTTAAAGCTCCGTTAGACAATTGTCGCCACGGAAAAAACCTTCGATCCGAATCTCCCATGCTGACTTCCACGTGCCAGCTTTATCGTAGTACAATACAAGAGTGACTACAGCAGCCACAGAAGAAAGCAGACATTAGCGCAAGAAGTACTAGCATATAGAAGCTTCTTACCCAGGCTGCACCGCACAATTAACTAAGCAGACTGGCAGATTTGTTAGCCCATTTGTGTTCTTTTTTCTCGCTTTTGATTTAAGTATACAAAATGTTGGAACTGGATTGTCCCCGAGGCTATCTGTCCAGTATCACGGCCATTGTTAGGACGAATATATATCACGTTGTGGGCTTGTCGATAGTTTTTGATATAATTTCCTTAAAAATGTTTGTTATTACTTGCGGTTGTCAGGGGTCCTCTGCTAATTAACTATAGATTATGCCGAGTTATCGTTCGATAGGAGTTTGCCAAAATGTTGCAGGGCCTTTAAGGATGATTCTTGTTAGGTCGTTTCTGTTCTCCACTTCATTTAAAGCAAAATTAAGTGTCTTTTGACCCTATTGTTAAGTTTGTAAATGTATACACATAAACAGGATTTCTTAACACTGCGTGCTTTATTTCCTGCTCGTTTCAGTAAATTAGGAGCTATTTTAATTAGAAAAGTCTAACTAAGACAAAAAACTGACGCAATATACATGAACAGCTTTATATTTTTATGATAGGTCACATTAAAAATCTCTTAGTTTCTGAAAGAGGAGCTGCAATGTCATTTGCCAATACAAAAGACTGATAGGGTGTTTCAAAGACTGAGAAAGAGCTAATCCATCTGAGTGTAAAGCTCTTACTTCATAATTCTAAGCATTTATGAGCATCAGCTTACTTCCTCTAACTCCTTCTAACTCGTTTTAACATACTTAGCCATAGTGCCGTTTATACTCACCTACGTTACGTAACATACTATTAAATTTGCTTTTTAATGTGGAACCTTACCTATTGTCATTACCTATATCCTTCCGAGAGCATAAACGAAAAGCCTTCTGCCAGGCCAGGTTCATTTCCCGTTCAAGCGCTGACGAAATTCCATGGACTCGGCCACACAACACTCAATATACACTTCGAATGGTCCCTCTGGGACTTTTTTTAACAAACAAGATGCCGCTGATCTTTGTTACATTTGAACTGGCTTTGCTACCTTTATCTTAGAGTCTGACCTTAGGTAGACAATTTAGCAACAAGTATCGAGTGGCAACGTGCACCCTAGATCCATCGTTCACTCAGTTATTCTTCCCTTACTAACAGCAGCAGCATCATCACTATCAGGTTTTCTCAACTATTTATTCTCTGTCAATCTCTGACGGCTGCTGGCTTGCGTATTCGCAAACCCCCGGAGGCCGAGCAGACCGACAAGCGCTTGAGGGCGGCCGCGTCGAAAGAACGCAAATGCATAGGAATAGCAGAATGCCATTGAGGGACCTTGACTCGGGGTCGGTTCCCTAAAATTGTATGGCAGCGGTTGCAAAGGCGTCTGTCGCCGCAGTCACACCGGCAGCGGCGAAGATGGCAGCGGTGGTGACGCGGGTACGGATCTCCCAAGCTGTGTTTTCAATCATTCTTTCGGAACGGCGCAAACTTGCGGCGAAGCCAGCCAGTCTGCTAGAGCATGCCTCCTCCTAGTGGTCTTCTTTCTATATTGCCTGTTTGTCCCTGCTCATTTTTGCCGGCACGGAGCGACGGACAAAGGCAGCAAGTAGTAAAAGAGCCAGCGTAACGCTGAGAAGGGTCGTCGAGTCAGGTCAAACTAGCGCAAAGTCAGCTGCTTCATTGTAAATGCCATCACAGAGAAAGAAAAAATGGCGAAGTACCGAAGGCGGCCAAATGCTGGGGGGGGGGGGGCAGTCGCCTGGGTAAGGCGAAGCCGGGGGCGAACATCTAACACAGGGCAAGTGAGCGAGGTGAAGGCAACTGCAAACTGCATTTTCGAGGTCGCAAATGTCACAGAGCTGTTTGGCTACTCCATGTTTTGACCGGGCCTCAGACCAACCTAGTTCTCTACCGGGACCCAAGCAGTGGCGTGCTGCATCCTGTTAGCCCGTTGGTTCCCTTGTCGAATCGACCTCAACCTTTAACGCCAGTTGCAGCCTTGTGGTTGCTGCTCAAAGGACAGCACGGATCTTCGGCCTCAAAGTCCATCTGCTGTGTGCAGTACTAGAAAACCCAGCAGCTACTGCGGCCGGCAAATCGAAGTCGTTTATCGATCTTGGAGTACATTTTCTCAAGGCGTTTCGAATCCCAGATAACCCCAGATTAGCCTTTGCTAGCTCAAAGAATTCACGTCGCTCATTAAAGTATCTATGCAACAACATAGCATGCAGTATGTGTAAATACAGTAAATATACAGTAAAATATATCTGCATATGTATAATAAGTGTGTTACGAACGTCTATTTAGAGATTGTTTTACGCAGCCTTTTGTCTGCGCCTTTAAGGGACAATACGACAGATCATGTTATCATTTGTTTTCTCGTTTCACTATTAATGGAACGTACGTATAGCTTGCTTACGGTATCAACGCTCAGTTTGATGTGCTTCAGAAAAATTATAAACTAAATTATAAACAGATACAAACATCTACCTTCAAATTCTTAAGGTCAGGTTTTGCAACAGCCATAAGGCTACTGACTAATAGACCGCGGTGTATGAACTTGTATTGCACGTTAATCAGAGTGAGGCTTTGGGAAGAATGTCAAAAGGAGAGGCAAAAAGTGCTTGTGTGGTGCTAAAATCATTAATCACGGCACTGCCAGAGACCTCAGAAAGGTTCCGTTCAGACCAGACCAATTATGCTAATCCTTTATCGGACTCTGAACTCTAGCCAGCTCAAAATACAAATGACACGGCTGTCCTCAATGAACAGACAATTATTTGATGTCATTTAACGAAGCCACACTCAGCGCTGTGATAACTCAAAGACAAAGCAAGATTTTATTTATAAATCCTTATCCTAAAACACTCCAGAGATCTAGCCTACGGTATATAATATTGATACAAAGTTAGAAGCCGACAATCCTCATTTATTATCTCTGTACCAGGTAGCCAAATATATATTTAATAGATTATATGATATTGATCGTTATGCAAAACAGAAATGAACGACGAATCTTCTCCAGGCTGGGAAAATCCAATAGCTTTAAAATAGTTAAAATAGAAAGAGGGAAAAAAGATAAAAAGGTTCCAAACGGTCAAGATATAGGTATTTCCCATATAAGAATAGCTGGAACATCGTTTAAGCTGCGCGCGATGTCGAGGTGAAATCGCCATTTCAGATATATAGGTTCGTATGTATGTCTTTCTACACTATTTCTATACTATTTCTTTGGGTTATTGTTTGATATCCTTGTTCTTATAGGAGCAAATACTGCGGAAGCATTACAGCCATTGCCCTTAAAGGAACTGTAAAGATAATGCAGCATCCAGTCTACAATCTTTTCGATAGACATTTCATCGGAGCTTATCAAGGGATTAGTACTATTAAAATTCCCGAACGCCGGCACCTAGTTCAGTTGTCTCGTTGGCTATAGCGAATAATCCTAGCAGTCATTTCCGAATCGTTCCTAGGACTCCGTTAATTTTGGAAGATGGTTTCATAGTATGGATGCCATTCTTAGCCTCTGTAGAAGAAAAGTGGATTCGGATTGCGTACTCCACGCATCTACATGGCAATCTCGCGAGCCTTGGGAATGCACACTTACAGATCTGGATTTTTGCACAGTACTATACGGAAGCGTACGGCTTAGTTAAATTTGCATAATAAAGCATATATTTTATTTATAGGTTTACCAAATTGACCTAAACTAGATAGACCAAACTAGGTAGCCTGTTTACAGAGCTTAGGGCCGCTTGAGGTGGTCTAAATTCGAAATAGTGCGCAAGCACGCTTCATTTCGTGCTATAGCCAAGATGTCTGAAACAGTGCTTAACCGAAGTCATTACCCACCCACAACTGCTAAGAACACAGAACAGGACAGTTGCCTTTTATGTCGTTCGGTCTATGTGACACCAAGAAGAGTCTGTCCACTCTATTTAGTCTCATAGAAACAGTGTTTTTTAGATTGTATTGAATGAATAACCATAACAATGAGACAATACGAGGAAAGGACAAGAAACATTGGCATCCATTTGCTGCGGAGTTTATTTATTTTTTTAAATTAATGCCGCTGCTACTGCTGCTGCCATTTCTGTACCGTATGAAAACTGGAAAATTGTAAAAAAAATTGAAAAAGCTAAGAGGTATGCTATGCGGACCACTCCGTGTTTTGTCCGTTGATTTTAGCACAACTTTTGGTCTTTGCAATTTCTGTTACAACCTATCGATACGCCAATAAGTCATGAGCCATTTTGTACGCAGCATCTGTCGCATAATCGCCCACTATTCGCAAACGCATATTGACATAAACAGTGATCATTCGTATAGGTAATGTTTTATACAACGTAAATATACTTGATTATTGAATAAAAACTACGAAACATACAATAATAATTACAAATTTAATGAGCAGACACTACTAGATCATGTCTATGTGTTCTTTTTTGCTTCGTTTAGGAAAGTTGCGCGCGAGCGAAAGTTAAGGAATTTCATAGCGATATTCAATTATAGGACGAGCATTCCCAACTCTCCATTCAGGAAGGGTTTCTGCCGCCCGTATCGAAAAGCAAAGAACTTCCATAGTGTCTGGATCGAGAACGCATGGCGAGTGTGGGCGCGCAAAGTGCACGTGCATAACGAACGGCTTGAGCCTCCATATTTTGCGGGGGCAACGGACAGCGGGCTGCCGCAGGCAAAAAGAAGTTGCCATTGCGAGGCGGCCCTGCAGGCCTGTTTTTCAGACCAGACCCGTTACTGGTGGTGGGTTGGCGAAGCTGCGCTACACTTCATCCGACGGCAAAAACAGCAACCGTCGGCCCCGAATTTTTCAGATCTCATCCTAAACCAAATGTGAATTTAATCGGCGATTGAGGCCTTTCGCGCAGAAAACGATTTAGAAGATTTTTCTTTCACCTTCTATCGTTAGTCAGCCAGCGTCGTGTTCGGCGTCGCGCCAAGAGTAGCAGCGGCAGCGGACGTACCAGCGGCAGCCAAATCCTTATAGCTGATGTAATCAGTCGGCCAGCACCTTACGACTGCCGTCAACGTTCAACCATCTTCGACGACTTTGTTCGGCAATGCCTTCATCGCCTTCAACGTTGAACATCCTTCATCTTGTGCAAAGCCTAGCTGCACCTTCTACATAGCTACTTCTCCGCTGCCGCCACAGCCAGTTGCGCGGCCAACTCTCCACCGCCGTTCTCATGCGATTCAACACACAGCAAAGCAGGGGCTGGGTTTGCAACGCCATTAGAACGAACGCAATGCCATTCTTATGCGAGAGAGAGAAAGAGAGAGAGAGAGAGACAAATCGAAAGAGGCAGCTTTTAAAGATTATGAATATGAACTTTTCCTTTGGTGGAAAGTACTGGGCTGAGAACGGAGGCAAAGGAACGCAAGTCCAGCGTTTCTTAATGTAGTCGTCCGCCAACAAGGCTAGAAGATTTCAAAGTGGAATCGTTACTTTAGGAAAAGAGCGAACAGGCTCGAGAACGAGAAGGTGCCAAAAGGAAGGATAAAGCAAAGCTGGGAGAGAAGATTGACGGGGCTAGCGTCGGGAAGCCCAGGAAGACGAGATCATGACGAAAATGAAAGGGAGGACGGAAACGACGAAAACGAAGGAAAGAGAGGAGCCAGCAAAGGTCGGTGCTTTCGAAGATAAATGCGAAAGTGCACAAGAAGACGACAGAAGAAATGAAAGAAAGTAAGAAAGCGGGAGAGGAAAGGAATAACGCGCGCAATAAACAGAAACGATAAGACGAACAGGAGACGGGAAAGAAGAAAGCGATAAAAACGGTTGCTAGTGGTAAGGGGCTATAAAGTTGCGGCGAGCAACGAGAGCCGTACCATTGGCTGACGAATCGGTGCAGCGCTATGGCGCAGGAGTCAAAGCACCTTAAAAAGTGGTGAATACTATTTTCATTATGATTTTTCTCTCGACGGCTGGGACTTTGTTCTCGTGTACTCCTGTCTGAAAGTTCGCCTCAAATTGGCCTCTCACTCGGAAAAGAACAGAAAACATATTGAGAATCAAAGTAAAACCAAGGAACATAATGGAGTGCTTAAGTAGCCAGTAATGGGCAGTCGGAAAATGTAGGCTGAGGCTATTTCAAAGTCGTTCAGAAATAATGGGTTGATGCACCGAGCCTTGGGTTGATAGGAATCAATTTAATCTACAATTGAAGAGTCGCCAATCACTTCACCTTCCCAAGACCGCCGCTTCACTTAGGATTTATTTCCGCTAAGGCAGACTGCAATGCTTAGATAGGCCACATCATAGCTAAAAAGAGTTTACTGGTTTAGCTTAGAACTCAGTTGCCTAGCGGTCTGAGGTAAACCAGGTAAATCACGTTGTGAGCCCTTTTGCTCAAAAGGGTACCTTACGGAAGACTTGGATATAGAGGAAAACCTGTAGAATGGAGAAAATCTGCAGCTGTATCGGAACCGAAACGAGAAAGGTTGTGTGTTTGTAAAACCATATTTATTGGCCGATTTCCAGGTAAACGTAGATCGTAGCGCTAGTCTAGAACATTTAAGGAGGCGTGCATCAAGTAGGAACAGAAATCAAACCAGGGACCTGACGTTTTCCGCGTCCTTAGTACATTTAGCTTTCTCTAAAATCATGATGCAGAAAAAGGAGCCCTCAGAGCTATATTCGATCAACAAATGCTGGCTATGCGAAGTAAGCCTTCATCTCTAAGAAGTCGCACTCAGGTGAAAAGCGTAAGGATATCGAGGGCAAAATGGGAGCTACTGAAGCTAGTTTGAGGAGAACGGACGAAACAAACCTATTTTGATAGCGTACCTTTTTAGCAAAGGCGAAGCTTGCTTGGTTTGATTGACGCGCCTCTATTGACTCAGGCTGACGCGTGGCTTTGAGGCACTACGTTTAAAGGCCAATGGACGATAGAAGCTGAGAGAAACGTTAGGCAGCACCGTTCGAATATTTGCACCATACGGCATTATTCCAAGCAGCTTGTAAGCGAACGACTTGGCAGGTGGAAGGGGAAGTGTAATTTTAATTGAAGCAGACAGGAGAGCACGAATGGCCAATGGCTTGATTTGATTTCACAGAATCCGTTAGCAGAAGCACCCCTTTCTATCGGCCTTGCGCTTTCGCAATCTTTCTAAAGCACTGGTATAAACGGCTCGTTTAACATCATTAACTTCGAACACTTTTCCGTCTTGGGTAGAACCTCTTATTGTGACAGACAACTTCTACTAGATAAAATAGGATATACTAACATAGAGAACGTCTACTAGACACAGTGCAGGGTCACAACAGTCCTGTATATTAATCAAGGACTAAACGCTAACAATAAGCATAACGCGTGCAAATTGAACTCGCAAAGACGTCCATATTGACTGCAATATAAATGCGACTTTCACGAAAGGCTGAATGGAGGAAACATCTTTGTTTCGTAAACAGCAGGCTTCTCTACACAGAGAAACGGCAGCGCAACGATTATATATCCTCGGTACGGAGTTCATATTTTATTCATCTTATGTTAGTTCTCCCGTTCCAACATCGAATTCGCTTCGCGTAAGACACAAGAATAATCACCGTCACAATGGATTTCAATGGCAATAATACAAATGCCACCGAGAAAACTACCGGATGACCACAATTCCGCTAATCCTATGGTCACAAACCAAACTCCCTTTTTCCATAACGGACGATTTAAAAACGAAAGCCGTTTGCCCAGCGGCAAACATCAACTGTCAAAAGAAAGTAAAAAGGCAGATATCAATAACAGTGTATAAAAATCTATACGTAACTTGCCATCGAGGTACACAGGCAACAAGACATTGGGCATAAAATGCTACGACGAGACATCCAATGGTAGTAATCGCACCTATTACGACAGGGCGAGCGCCGAAAACAACTTCGGCATTAGAGGCTTCAGCAGACGAGCTACACCCACTGTTGCGCCACCGTCCTTTACGTATTTATCGTCTGTTTATGATCCGTGTGGATTATTGTCCCGATTGAATAGTCGAGTCATCTAGCCCGTTGTTGTTGTTTCCTGTTTGCAGGCATCGTGTGGCTACTCGTTGAGGCAATGGTTGAGGCTGCTATTGGCTGTGAAGTTCAGACTAGTGCATCATATCAAGGTAATGTCCCGCTTATGTCGAGACGGAGAATGCCTGCCCCCAACGCATAGCAAGCACAAAAGCAAGTAACCAGCTAGAGGGCAAAGCTGGCCGACCACCCGGGGAAGGGGCCGTTAAGAAACCGCAGTGAGTACAATCGTAGGTATTAGTAACTAGCGCAAGCTAACAGTCGATGCAAGTCACCTTTCAAGTCTTTTACCGTTTCTTCCGCGGTTACACAAGCGCTCTTGGTCGGCCTAGAGAAACAAAACAATCAGACTGAACTAGTGCCTGAAATACTCATGAACGGCGGAGCCGGACGGCAAGCGACAACCCTTAGTCTGAATCAGGCATAGAGGAGCGATTAGGTGTTTAAACGGGATGCGCGGGGGAGATACGGGACTTCCATTGGAAAACCGTTTCTCTTTCTTCTCTCGTTCTCTCTTATTTTTTCAAGGTCGTTACTGATACTGATAAAAGAGGAAGTGTTGGGCAGGTTCATCATCATCAGCGACAGACGGAAAAAAACGGAGCAACGGCCGCAGGGACGAGGTGGAGACACATTGACATAGTCTGTAAGAGCAGGCACAGAAGCCGTGTACTGATGAGGATCATCAGCAGCAGTAGCAGGAACAACAGCAGGTAAATCAGTAATAATAGCAATGTTGGGACCTGCTTAACGATCAAAAAGCAATGTAGTGCAGCCTCGAGGACCGCGCAGTCCCGAATTTGCAATGTCAACTGGCCCGTATGGATGGGGACTCGAGATAGTTCTGCGAATACCAATCGCTAGGAACAATAGGTTTTTTTAAGGTTAAGGTCCAATCTATGAGCCACAAAGCCTCGCCTAAAACTTTTTTCGAGAGAAGACGAATTAGGAATGACATGCTTCGATTCCAATCGCTGATAATTTCAACTAGCTGTTTGTGCCGGCTCTGCTGTTGGCATGCTATAGGTCTACTAGTCTATTAAAAAACATACTTCAGTAGTTACATACGCTAAGCTAAGCACATTCAATGATAGAACAGGATTACGATACTCCTGATAATTGTACTTGCCTCTGTTATGCTGAACGCTGAGCTTATGATACGGGCTCGGATAGACAAGTGTGACTTAATTGAAATTAAGTTCCGAAGTCGACTGTACGTGTCCGGTGGGAAATATGCGTATCGTGGGGGGTAGTATGGGGGTCATAATTTGTAGCTTGGATTGTGCGCGGAGAATGTGTTAGAGTTAGCATAAAAAACTTTTTGATTGGACATTTGGAATTCCCGCACTCTGAGAACTATATGGCAGTAAAAGCTAAGTTGAATCGCCGTATAAATGTATTAGGCATAAGCCATTTTCAAGCATGCCGCCTGTATAACAGCTTTTTCTGATAGAATAGTTGCCAGTAAAATATGAAAAAATAGAAGAAGCAGAATTTTCTCATTTAGAATTAGCGAAAATTTTGCTTACTTGGTCCACTGGTTTGCTTGTACCAAATACGTACTCTATATCTATGGGAGCGCTATGAATACCGCGTAGCTTATGGACTGCATAATTTATAAGATTTACGCACGCTAAAAAGGAGCAGTATAATTATTTTGAAATTACGTTACCCGCTTGCTGAGTGGGCATTTACTCACGCGAAGATAACTCCCGCTAAGTCAGCTTAGTTACGCTAGTACTTCATCAGCACGAAATCAAATTACTCAGTTGTCTTTGAATAGTACATTATGTCTGTGTGTCTGAAGACCACATAGTATGTGTTTTTTTTTAGATTGAATGTTCTGATTTTGTTGATTAGAAATCAATATGATATGCCTTAATCCTCGTCTATAGTGGGGTTTCGGCCAACATTCCATTTTTTCTAAGCCTCATGCTCTGTCTACACAATCGTTTTAGCATGTGGCATCATATCGTGCATGTTACACCGCAACTTGATTCGTGGCAGAATGCAGCGATATCTAAGTAATGGGTAACAGGTAACAATTATCACAAGATACCGTCTTAACCGCTGGCGTGGCATTGGTTTTAAAGCTTAAACCAGGGTTGAAAAAATAGGGTTAAATAATGTACTTGCGCGTTTGTCCAGCTTTCACCGGATGGATTCGACTTTTTGCTACAAAATTACGTGCATATAAGGAAAGTCATAATTACTTTAAGGTGTCTAATAGTATTACGGTTACCATGCCAGCTTACCTTTGGCGTGACGTAAAACTATCAGAACACCGCAGAGGATATTCCGTTGATGTTGCTTATGAGATGATAACGATACGCTTCTAACATTTATATTTTGGATGTTGCCGCCAGGAGGCCCAAGTCTAGAGAACAAATCTAGCTGATGTCTTTCCTAGATCTAATCATACATAAGGTAAATGTACTGCACATTGAACCTATCCAGGACCAGATAGCTAAATGCGTAAGGTCCCGATCGGACATTACCATGTTAGACATCGTTTCTCGTTAAATACCCTATTTTTGACTTTTTTTAATCAAATCGAACTTTAACTTGTGTTTCTTCATTTTCTTTAAATGATAAAAACGTACATTTCTCAAAATTTTTTTCATACAAACAAAGAAACGATTAACAGTCCGAAGGCTGCATCACTAGAATAAGCTTATTGTTTACGAGAAATCGATCACAAGCTAAACTGTTACTGTAAACAAACTCTTATTCGTCGTCTCCGTTTGTACCAGTCGTGAGGTGTTGTGTCCTCTCGAAGTACAGGACAAAGTGCACAAGAGACCAATATGATAATACAGAGTACTTTGAAAACGAACATGATGGTTGGTATGAACTGGAGTGATGATTGTTATCATGATAATGCTGGTGCTGATGGCCTCAGATGGGTAAGTAATGATGATGTTGTTCTGTGCTGGGGTGGGGAGTAGAAACAATGGGTTTCGAGAAACGCAAGCGCTATCGTGCGGACCTAGAAGCGGTATTCTCGACTATCGTAGCTGCTACCAACGAATATCAATTGCTTTGGGAGAGGCGGCTTGTCGTTGCCGGCCGATGAGCAATGTACAGTTACAAGGTACGAGGTTGTGGTGATACGCCCGTGTTTGGTAATCTTTCATTTCGGATGGTCCCACGAGTGAACGAGTCGCCACCGCTGCTGCTACTGCTCCCTGTTAGTGGTTTATCTCTTAACTACCTTGCGATTGTTGGCAGCCAACCCTAGCAGCTGTATTCAGCTTCCGCGATCTCAACAGTGATTATGCTGCCAGTGAACCCCCTAACGTCTAACTCCCACATCTCCAATCCTCGTCAGGCCCTATGATTGAGACGAAGTGACGAGCGCCGTTTCAAAGAATGGGTGTTGTCGAGTTTCTGGTGCGAGCGTTAAGTCCAATGTCATTCCGCGTCAGACCTGTCGAAGCACTTGCAGCAAGTCGCAGTTACTATTTCTGTCGTCCAAGCCAAGAGACTAGGCTTCATCCCCTCTTTTACCTTGACTCCTTTTACCTCTCCACCGCGAGTCGCGCATCCCGCAACATCACAAGCAGCGAAACTGACTCGCGTTCAAACTACAAGATGAGTAAGTGTCTGTTTTGCCATAGCACAAACACAGTCAAATATATGCGTACCTTCTCATCTCATTCGCTTGCCTATTCCTAGGAAACCCTTTGCCCCGCGAGCGTTCGACAAGGCGCCAAGCCGCAAATACGTTTTCATGTGCGTGTTTACTGGCCTTCGTTCCCTAAAAGACTCTCCAATTCTAGCTACTTCCGTAAAATAGCAGGACAGCATCGCACATTCATAATTGTTCTCTATGTGATGGGTTCTAGTAGAAAAGGCAGTCATCGGGCCAGTCAACGAGATGAGGTATCTGTGCGAACGGCAAAACGAAGCGGGAGTAGCAGGAACAGATTACAGGGCGAACGACGATGACTTGTCGTCATTGGGGTCTACGTAGCCGCTAACGTTGCCTTCGAGTCAGGGATCATCTGGCCGACAGCATCTCGAAACCGCGCAGCAGCACAACAAGCTCGACAATGGACCGCGACGTAGCGCTATGCCGTCTCGAAGGGAGTAGTACCCCAGAGGGTTGGTGGTGGTGGCGCTCTACCGTAGCTAGTAGATCTCGCGTTGGTTCCTATTTATTACTCCCGAAAGAACCAGCGTCGTCGCCACCGTTGGAATAAGTGGGAATGAATAGGACTCTCATCGTGGAAACGGTATTTTGGCCGCACACCTGCAACAGGGGGGCGGAGGGGGCGAAGTGCTGTTTTAAGCGTTCTGGCAAAAGGCACTATGGTTCTCTGGTTTAACGTGACGGTTGCACGACGCCGTTGCCCGTCCATCACGTTCAGTTGCATTCATGCTGCTCGTTATCGCGCGATATCGACGAAATCGTATAGTTGTCCTTGTTGTTGTTGTCGTAGTGTCATTCTGTTATTGTCGTTGCTGCTGCCGCTATTTTAGCAAACTCATTAGCGCTAAAGACGGCCGCGGTAGCTGGAGCAATGTTCACGGTCGAAGCGACTGGGGAACCGCATTAGCACGTCAATGAGCCAACCCTTTATAGCAGTAATGCGGATAAACGGGGGTACAGAAAGCGCACTCATAGAATCGGAGCAAGCGAAGGGGCGAGCTTTAAAGGCACGAAATGATGGGCAGAACAAAGAAGGAACGAAAAGGACCGTTATCATATATATATCCCGAGCGAACTGCGACACCAATCTATTGAGACGGGTGCGGGCGATATCAGGGCTTAACTACCACTAACAGCCGTTCCTGCGACTTTTTCAAAGGTGGCGGCCTAAATGTGATTTATGGAAAGAATTGAGAATGTGACAAGGATTGATATTGAATAAAGGAAGAATAATTAGATTAGCCCAAGAACGATTGCGACGAATATTAGAAAGCTGATATTGGTTAGCGACACCCGGAAGTCACTGTTAACTGACTATGAAGAAAATTAACTACGGCAACTACAGTTACGCATGTTTCTAACAAATATTAGTTACGCTAACCTGTGAAGCTTTATGCTATTTATACGAAGCCTGTGAAGCATGATCAAAGATAGATGTTCGGCGTGTAAATAATGATAAGATGGAAAGTAATAGAAACAAGAAGTAGCTTGCCGCCTGGAGTACAGACGGCTGATTCATATCACGCTCAGCCTATAGGACAAACATAAGTACTCCTTTTATTTAGTCATACTTGTTCTTCTGGTATATGCCGTTGCTTGGATTTGAACCAACGACTTCTAGCTTTCAACAAATTTGATAACTGTACATTTTAGGGGGGCTGAAAAACCGGAGTTACAACCATGACATATCAGGCTCGATCCAAATGGCCGTTCCAAAGTATTTATAAGTTTAATACCATCTTATACAATTGCAGTTCACCGGTATGGACATCCTCATACTACAGACTAATCTGAGTAATTACTCAGCATTGTGCTTTCAATGCGAATTGTCTAAAGCATATTAAAACATAAAGCGTATTCCATGATAGCCTATGACTACCTGTCTTCGAAATTATTATTATCAATCGCCATTTTGCAAAGATATCGACTCTGTTTTTTTTTGCAATGAAAAGATCGAAATACAAGAATAGACAGCAAATTTATAATTGGAATAAGCATAAAATAGGACGAATAAATAGGTATTATACGCTTTCTTTAGCTGCTAGGCGCCATTGCTGAACTGTAAAAAATAAATGAACCCCTTAATCTTTGGCTCCTTCTTGTTCTAGCAAAAGATAATTAGTATTATTAAAATTATAATTAGATTAGATCGCATTCGACAACAACCGCTAACTCACAGAAAGAACCTAGGTGTAACACCTGCCTCACCCACAGATATTTAATAACCCCTAAATGTCTAGCTGTTTGCAAGCTCATAGGAGGAACTTCGGAGTCTATCCGATACGCAGATTTAATATACAAGTAAACAAATCATTCATAGAAACAGTAACTGTCTACATGGTTGTAGCCTTCTAAGTTCGCCTTGAACTCGTCCGTATGGTCACTCGTCAGGAGCGCCACAGCAGCGCTTCAAAAATCCGTCTTCGTAGTCCAAGCAGTCTTCGTCTTAGCCTTGTTTGTGACAAAAAAGGTAAAAACCGGAACAGTCAACGGAAAGCTAATGGCGAGCGAGTTGGTTACTCAACTAGATAAAGGAATTTACTCTGGGGTATGATAGAGTAATATTCAAACCAAAAAAAGGCTTGCTTTTGCTCTCCTGGCCTGTAGAGCAGGGACCTCGATCAATCAAATGGCTGTGAAAGATTACTAAGATAGGTGGACAGCGAGAGAACGCGAAAAACCCTTAGCGTCTATGTAGAGCGAATGCGTTCGCTCCTCTTCATAGGGCCGGATAGGACTAGGCTAGCCGTACCAGCTTGTTCATTCATCTATCCGTTCCGCCAGGCAATGGTGGTGGAGGCGACGATCACAGGGGCTATGCAAAGACGTTGCAGATGGCTACAACGTAGTTGCATTGGCTCGGGTGATTGCTGATGCTGCCGGCTGCTCGCCGCCAGCTGCGAAAGTCCTCTCAAAGAGCGCCGCATTTAGGACCGCGGTCTTTTCCTGACGACACTCGCTCTTCGAGTCACCCGTCTGGCCCACTCAGGCTCAACCCGGCCGTTTGGTTTTTGCTCAGCTCGGCCTGGTCGGATTTTCTGCCCTAGATGGTAATTAAATTTCCACCTCAGTTGATCGACTCATTAGTTGGTGCCATCCATTCCCGCGCTGGCTCCAGCGACGCGGGGCGTTCAGCCGGCAGAGGCCTCAGCAGGCCACACTCCACCGCTGGCATGATGCTAAGGGAGTTCCATCCAGACTGACACTCCCAACGCCGAGCAAACAGACACTCACCCGACTCACCCTGACTATCAGCTCGCTAGGGAGCAATTTTTTCCCATCCGATCATTCCTTGAGCACTTTCTTCCCTATTTTACAGCGATAACGACAACGACGATTCCTAAGCGAAGGTAAGAGACAGTGACGACGAAGGGATCCTTCTGCCGGGCTTGACGAACTTCATGCTCGCTCCGCTCAGACTTCTCTTCCAAAAGCGAAAGAAGGACAAGAACGCGGTCGTAGGAGACCAATGAGCGCACAATTTTTAGTTGAGGACTGCTGATGTTTTCGTTGTCTCGGATCGAGAATCTGTTACTCAATTTGTTGATTCTATCACCGGTGCTCCTTTGAAAATATAGCCAATGACGGGAGCAAACGTGACGCCTAGTGGCTCGGTTTTTTGCATAAGTGACCTTGTTGAATCTGTGCTCATGTTAATCGTAACAAAGAGAATGCAGCAAAGTGCTTATTATGGCGCATCAATCTACTAAACACGCACGCAAAGATTGAAATTAATTCTTCAGAACAATCAATAGCTAACAAAAGGTACGAATGGTGGCTGTAACTGAACGAACAAGCAAAATGAGAAGGTGTAGCCAAGGTTTGAACAGGTGGGAAACTAAATACGTTCATTGAGCATCGACGTCCCACACCAACAGAGACCTTTCTGCTATGTTCCGGCCAGCGAAGGCTATATGTGACTACCGTCGCTGTCAAATACCTTATCCTTCTCACAATATTCTATCGGCTACTGAATTTAACGTGGTCATGAACCTAACTGATAAAGACGTCTTCAAAAACACACTGATTCTATGAATGGTTTGTCTTTGTCATAAAAAGTGATGTGCAGTTCCCGGTTTGCCCCTGTAAATGAACGCGGCGCCTCATTTTAGATACGAAGTAGATTCAAAGTAGATCTCAGATGCGAAGTACTCATTACTCTGCTAAATCTACTGGATCTAGGGTTATGTAAACAAAACAAGCTTCAATGCGTAACTAATTAACTCATTTCAAAAAGCAAATAGAAAAGAAAGCAAGCTATCAATGGCAGAAACATCACTCTTTCTATTGGGCCAGCGAAAATGAGCCTCATGTCCGCAACAATGTACATTGTTTGCAGGACAAAAGTGCAGGAACACGTCGAGGAGATCAACAAAAAAATAAATAATAGGTCTAAATATGGCAAGAGCGATTTGGGTATTTGTTCAGTAAATGCTTTTGCACCACTTACCAAAAGCTGATGTCATACACGCATTAGTAAAGATCAAAAGCCTGAGCGAATGTGGCAACCCCGTAGAAAGAAAGGGCCTTTCAATGAAATGTAAATTTGAAAATTAAAACCTGTTTAATTTGAAAAGCACAACATGATAATATTATGAAGCGAAAATTGACAAAAAAAAAAGAACTACTATATAGTGTTGGCATTCAAACGATTACCGCAATATATATGCACTGTTCTGTGTATTTGACCAAACAAGAAAAACAACAATTAAGTACCGCGTCCGCAACCGAAATTACGTATGCCACCAGACGGCTGGCCTGCAGCGTGAGAAAATGTATATTTACATCCGAATTTGCACCTGTCGCACCTCACATGTCCGGGGTAAGTCGGTGGACAACCAAACATATTACCGCAAGTCCTAGATTATATCTCCTAATTCAACACAGTTCAGAGATAGCCTTCTGTTTGCTAAATTCAGGGTACCATGTCCAACGCTATAGAGACGAAAATAATAACCATAGCATCCGGTAGCCAATCGCACAGATACAGTAACATCGACTAGTAATTCCAAAGGAAATATATTAACAGAATGCAATTATCTTTATCCTCAGGAAATGAGTCTTTACGACGCAGTCCAGCCGACTGAAGTCTAGGTATCGGCAGAGGCTATAGGTACATAAGGTTAGCGTACGTTTTGATATTGGCCAGTGGCCGTTAGTAACAATGAAACGCCATTAGCTATTTCAAATCACAAAATCGCAAAAGGATGTTCACAGTCAGCGTCATGGAGTACTGATGGGATTGATCAGGCAATCAGACTTCAGTCCCATGACGTATAATAACAAGCAAAATTTTATCAGCTACACTTGAAGTTACTGAGTCCACGTTAAGGCCATTTTATGGCTATCTGTTATTATTGTCCTTTGTCAATAGTAGTCTGGTTAGTTTCAGTATTTGCAGAATTTATTTTGATCAACCTTTGTACCGCAGTTTCATTTAAACTTCGGCTCAGTGGACTGTGTAATTTATTCAACGGCAGGAGATGTCCGCGAAGTGCCCCTGCCTGCGCAGGCTCGCAGTTGCTTTGCCCCACTCCACTCATTTGATCAGTGAGTCATTCTATTCCTGAAGGTCGCACACCTGTCCCTTACATCGATGAAGCTGCTAGGACCGATCTACTGTGGATTTCGTCGAAATCATAAAAGCACCAGCGGCCATGAGAATTACCACGAGTAAAACGCCGCTTCAAATATTTACAGATAAACGGCGACATCAAAATCATCTTGGCTTTTCAGGTACACAATGCAACTCAGTGATCGACAGAAGTCAGCGCTGGGGCGTTTACCATCTTCTGCCTGCTGAAAGCGACTTGGACAGAAGCTAGACACCGAAAGCAGTTACTGTTGGCGCCAGGGTGGTTCAAAAATCGTCAAGTATACGTACGCGAATGGATCTGTACATGTAGCGTGGCGGTGTGTTTGTCGAACGGGTCTGCTAACAATAGCTTCATCGAAATGTCCAACCATTGGAATAGTTTGGCATGGTATTGGAACGGCGAAGCGAAACTTCAGAGTGGGGGGTGACGAGCGAGTTTTGATGTCAGAGCGCAAAAGTCCGGACGTGGTGTAGTTCAAACTGCTAACCGATTCCGTGTCCGAGTGGATGGAAAGATCAGGCTTATACCATGTTACGTCTAGTAAATTGCAGGTAAGGCGATAGCATTAAAGAAAAATCAAAACGTTCCATGAGCGTTTCTAATTAAAGTCAACTATCTAGGACTGTGAAGTGAAATTGTTGAGTGGAACACTAGATAACATCTAATAAAAAAATCATTTACTATTATACGTGCACCTCAGTTTTCCTAGGTTATTTTGAGGAGTCACAGATTAATTTCACACCCGACACAACACGAAAATACCATTAAAACCGTCGATTTATATATGTCAATTCCTAAGGGATCGCTTGGAAGCTATACGAGATTTGCAACGGTTATTAACGTCAATATGGTATGTTAATGGAAAAAAGGCATTTTTTTCTTAAAACTATATTTGTTTTGTTTCTCATGCCTGACATGCTTCCATATACGAGGACATTGAATATAGGCGACCTACTGATCAGGGAATCATGGTGCATTACAACGTTATAAACGTAATTTCTACATAATGTTTGTTTGGCCAATAGCAGCATGCACAAGGCCGTGTCTTGCCTTACGTGCTAGGCACCATTAGGCACATAAAGCTACATATATAAGCAAATTAATAAGGAAATCAACACTTCAAATCTATATGAATTTTAATGAGTAGACAGCTTCTGTTGGAATTGAGCTCGACCAATGATATAGCGGTACCCACGAGCTAACTAGCGCATATCTGTACCCGTCAGTATCGCAGGGAATCGTTGTCAGCTCAAAGCCTACCACTGAGGATTCCATCGTTCACTGAAGTCGAAAATTACCTGCAAGCAAAAAGAGCAAGCAAAAATTGTGAAGTTCGAGCTTTCTTTGCTCTAGTAACATCGTATTTGTTTTACCTGTGTTATTAACAGGTATATGCAATTAGAGTATAGAAACTTGTACATCACGACAAAGCATTATATCGAACTATTTATTATTATTTGTACCTAACGTTTTTTGTTATTATCGGTACTTTGACTTGAGCAATATAAACAGAGGCCAAAGTGTGACCTGCAAATAACTACTACTACTACTACATGATCCTACCAAATGACAATGAAATAACGTGCGAAATCTTAGGCGGAAGAATGTACTTAAATTAGTTACAGCAATGCCCTCAGTTATTATAAAGGTAAACACTTATAATGTGACCCGGGGCTTTAAATAATGTCATTTAGTGTAGCTAGTAAATATGTAAGGAAACAACGAACTCGATGATCTCAATAGCGAGCTTTCTTTTAACTTATAAAACACTCGTTTATTTTAAGTAATCAAAATTTCAACGTTAAAACAGTATCACTATGACAGTTAAGTGGTGATGAGCAATGAAACAACAATTAATAAATTATCTGTTTTAACATATATATATATAACAAGGGGCATATTGTTACGTGTTACAAATAAACTATATGGCGTATACCGTAGCAGATTTATTTGGTAACACTTTGGCCAGAAGAGAGCAACCCACAGGTTAATTCTATTGTCGCCTGTAATAATCTGTTCTGTTTCGCTATGCTTGCTATGAGCAGTCTAATATGAGAATATAAATAGCCCCAGCCGAGACACGAGGAAGTCCAAAAATATTGTTGGCCAATGCAGTCCACTACGGAATAGCTGATGCAACAAAGTTCAAATTTGTCCATCCCGTATCTTCCCCCATCTTCCCGAGCGTCATCGCGCTCAACCCGCTAGTTTTTGATGATAGCGCTTCATTTATCCTTGAAGGCTCGCCCGCAATTTCCTCTCGCCTTCACGACCCCCTCGATGACTGTTTCTGAGCCTGCGCTGAGTCCACTCTTGTTATATCTGTTGACTCGTGCCTATAGTTTCGTTGGATGCGGATGTGGAGCGCCGGCCGTGGTCAGTAGAAACTCCTGTGTATGTCAAGGCACAAATTATCGCTACCATTTGTAACACTCGCGTGCCGAAAGGGACCTGACAATACGACCATTGGTAAAACTACAGCAACAGCAGCGGCTCGCACGGCTGTCGAAATTCAGCCAGCTCGCAACGAAAACTTACCAACATTGCAGAAAGGAGGACTGGTAAAGAACAATAAATAGAGTAGGGTTTTGCGCAACTGACTAGTAATACAATGGTTCGTGTCAACAGAAAGGCACTGATTCGACATATGACGCTAGGGCAGCCATCGAAGGATATACGCGAATCAGGTAGGTGGGCGTCAGTCCACATAGAGATATTTGAACCGACAATGGATGGCATTGCATGGTGGGGGATTGGGGTCGCGGAAGAACGGACAAGCGAGGGGCTTTAGTTGGCTTGTCGCCCGTTGCGAACTGGTTAGAAGATCATGAGAACCCACGTAGAGGATACCCGCAGAGCAAAAACACGGGTTCGAACATATATGTTCCCTAATATATATAGGTAGTGGCGTTCATGCAACCTCATATCGTTAATTAGAATTAATTATGCCTAACCGCTATTGAAATGACTAAACTAACACAACATATAAAAACAAATCGCCCGCTCCAGTTAAATAAGTGAGGTCGTGGTGCACAAGTTCCGCCACGGTAATTGTCCTTCTATTAATAGAAGCCAAATAAAAACCTGCGGCCAGCTACCAATACATTTTTTACGATCGTACAGAAACTCAGAAACATCTCCAGCTTATGCTACATCAGAATGTTACCGCTTGCCATCTAACGAGCTCAATGCAAATAAATTGTATGACTGGGCGCCATGCTAAACATTTTTTTCTTTAATATAAGCAATAAAACTTGGCATCGTAGGAAAGGGGCCATCCCACTGTGCCTCCATCTTCGATGGCATTATCTTTAGAAGCCTACACGTGGTCAGGAACACCGGTCAGAGTCCCCTATAGACGTCAAATTCGGTGTCGTTCGCGTACCTCTAGAGATCATGGGTGTGCATACTGAACAATGTTGCCAGCCGACATATGGCACACGAGATAACCAGCTATGGAAGAGTAAAGCTGACTGCCTGGGTCACTGGATGTCTGATTGAGCGACGATGTAATTTGCCGCCCGGTTGTCGTTTAGCTACAAATTTCTTGCCTCTGTGTGTTTGCCGCCATAGCTAGTTCAGCCACTTCTCGTTTTCTTTCTCTTTCTAGATAGCCATTGACTTGCTCAACCTGGTTTTCTCATTCGTATATTTATCTACTCGGAAAAATTATATTCCTTATTCTCGTCGAACAACTGTCACGCTAGCTGAGGTGTGGGGCAGTGGGTGTTTTGGGCAGTTTGGTGTTCGTAACAAACGAATAACCGCACGCGAGGACTAGGGCGATGCCCAATATTAGCGACTGGTCGTAATGGTAGTCGGATAAGTGCCGCAGTCGGAGAAGTTCAGCTTAACACTGCCCTTGTGAGTCGTGATAGTTGTTACAGGGGCTTCGTAGAAGTGACTGGCGGCTGTTTCAAAATGTGGTCAAATTAATGGTGAACAAAAAACGTTTTCTTTTGAGAAGGCTTGCACTGCGCTGCCTCTCTTCTTACTGAGGTTGATTCAAAGATGATTGGCGATGCTTGTTGTTGAAAACAGAAGCGGCGGCGGCGGCGGCGGCAGAATATAAAAATACTGTGGCCTGTTGGCGCTGTTTTGTCTGTCTGGTCGGTGCTGTCACGATTTGCTATTGGGTCAATCACTTACGACCTGTCTGTTGGGCAGCAATGACGACATGCGCCCACACACACATGAACCCAGGTAGGGTAAGCCAAATGACTGATGTGAAATTAGTCGTTCTCCGGCTGTTAGGGCTTGGCTTCAAAAAATATATAAGGTTCCGCTTATATTCAACTGCGTCAGCCATGTTATCCTAATCATCTATTGCGATTGGCCCGTTGACAGCGACGAGATGATCAAAATAACACAATTTCTGTAAATCATTTTGCGGCATCTACCGAACAAATGACACTAATGTTATTACAATTTGTGTCGACCCGTTTGGTGCTTGTCACGGGCAAACGCAACACGACCCAGGGGTTTAAAACCCAATCGGGTGCTATGTCGCTGTATTAACTTATTCTCTTTCTTTTCCACACGAAGTAAAGCAGACCCTGAAACATCTGTTAGCCGTATTCCTCCCTCCTATATAACGAATTGGAAGTAATGCATGATAGAGGAAGGCCAAACATGTGATCAATATTCAACTTACTTTAGCTTATCTATGTCTATGATGTCGTGATGACCCAAATTAGGTTTTAATTTGGTCGCAGGAGCTGATCTAGTGGACGAAACAACTTAGAAAAGAGTGCGTTAAATGGAAACCCCTTGAATACGTTGGGATTTCATTTGTACAGTTTGTGTAAACGCCGATGTTGGCACTGTACATTAGGCGGGCGAAGACGGGGTATAACGAAACTTTTTCCGAGGGCTCGGTACGATAACTGGGAATACAATAAGATGATAATGCAGGGTTGCCGAGATACGCTGTTATATCAGCAATTTTGCGATGATCAAAATTTTCTTAACTATTATAGATCCACAATTCATCTTAGATGACTGCTAAACATCGGCAAACAAAATGGCGTAGATCAAAATAAACGACATACATATGCATATATATATATATATATTGAATGCCTCCATGTGTTTTGATATATAATAAGTGGGTTTTACAACGAAAAATTTGTTTTCAGCCTTTGCTGCAGATGTGCGGAATATAGAGCTAGATATTCTATTACTACTATTATTGCTATGATGGACAAAAAAACGAAAATAAATTACTAGGAATAACACAATCGGCTCCAAAGTATAGTAGCTATGACTACTTCGTTCATAACAGATGTCCGGGGCCGGGCCAAAATTATCCATCGCTGACGAATTTATATAGCCACTGTTCTGGGGTGAAACCTGAAAGCTGACGCTATCGGAGTGTCTTGCGCTAGCAGAGAGTGGCACCCTAGAAACGAGCTGACCTTGAGTGATGGCCTGTGATGTTTGGAAAACAGATAAGCGTCCTTGTCCGTTGGCACTCGGTTTTGCTGAACGAATAATTGGCGAAGTTATAGGTCGTTGATTCGGCTTGAAGGGCGACGATGGCAGGTGACTTTTTTTCATTTGCTGCTTAGAAAAACACACAGATCGGCTTAATATACGATGCAACAGATAGGCAACTAGCTTACTACGCCGGCCGGCGCGAATCAGAGCCAGCTTCAAATCATCAAATACAATATAGTGCAACGATGCAATGTTTGTTATGATTTCGGATAGTTTCGGAAGGAGGGGCCCCAACAGAACTACCGATATTGTGTAGTGTTTATATAGGTGACAAAAACATAGATAACGAAGCGGAAGCTTGTTATGTTTACCGGGCTGTGGTAAATAGCAGACGTTATAGTTTGCTGGGTGTTGATCCGCTGACGAGACCGGACGGACAAGCTACGAACGCCTGCCGGCGACAACGTGTACTGCAGGCGATTTATGATGAAGACGGTAGACCGGCCTAATATAGATTTACGTTTATTTTTTTTACAACTTTTATTCAAAGAAACTCTAAGGTGGCTGCAGCTGCTGCTGCTGCTGTCCTTGGCTGACAGTAAAGGTGCATTTGTATTGTGGAAGGAGGATTGACGGATCAACTTCAGGGGCTATGCACAAGTTCATTAGGGAGATAACACCAAACATAATTGACTAGGCTTCGGAGCCTCGAAGGCCGCGGGGTTTGTTTTAATAAAACAGGAAAAACATTACGGAAAACCTTAACATTGGCAAATTAAGAACGCCGACCACAAATTGTTTAACGTGACGAAGTGTTACGAAAAGGGTTGATTTGGAACTCTGTTCAAGCGTTTTCAGTTACCACCCCCAAAACTCGAGTTTCTTTAGTCCTGACATTGGGCCTAGGCAAAGAGTTCTGCACAGACAACTATTTTTAACATAGAAGCTTCACTAAAGAAAAAAAAAACAAAAAAAAGCTCGAAATATGTTAAGATGCACCATTTTTAATTGACCTATTCGACGGTGTAGTTCGTTGTCCGCGCATACAGATATTAAATACATACATGATGTCGTTTCGCTACTAGGGCTTGTTCTTTCGAAATAAGGCGAACCGCCCCACGGACGTGCCATAGTTAGCTAAATTTTTAGATAAGGAACTTTCCATTCTACGAGCTTGCTCCAGTAGATTACCATCTGATCGAAACTTCGTTCATCAGCTGAAATGCTGTGGATCTGAAACCCCTCTCTAGAGCTAACACAGATTAATGAGAAAATACAAAGTCAACACAACGTAGTATTTTTCTAGGGTAGCCATTCTTCATGGCGTGTCATGTTATGGCAACGGACAGAGGAGAACTGACACTTTTGATATATCGCAGTGCAACCACGATGCAGTCAACTGACGGGACGGGCTCGAAAACAAAGCGAGCATTACCTATTGCAATTATCGCATGCTCTTGGTCAGTTAGTTTCTATTTGGTGAAGGAATAAAAACGGTAATGGCCTATTAATACCCCTGCCAACATGTAAGACCTACTGCTAGGGCGAAATTAATGTGGATAGTTAAGAGCAGGGCTCTATGAAAACAACGCATTTCAGCTAGCGCGGTTCATATGAGGTCCGCTGTTCACAGTTCGATCGTGAGATGGACGATATATGACAGAATACTGCATTCAGATTGAAATAAGCTACTTACTGCGCACCCTGCCTATAGTATCGCTCTAGCGGATGTACAAACTGCGTTTTTTGGGCGTATAACCATTCCAATTAATTTAACATTTAGCTCGTGCAAAATTTCGTTTCGCAAAATTCGCTTCGTTTTAGCTATGTTTTTATAAAAACGATTAAAAAAAAAACAGGGTTAGATATTTACCTAGCACTTTGGATAGCATCCAGTGGCGCGGGGAAATAGCTGCTCTCTTCAATAAAAATGTGTCAAAAAATGCCGCGCCTACATTTTGTATACTAAACATAAGTTTTCGTTTTGCATTTTACTATGTGGCTTCTTCTATTCGTTGGCATACCATAAATGCTACCTTCTATCGTCTGGGCCTATTTTTTTAGTCCAAAAGATCTATCGTTTGGGCTTTAGGCAAAGAAGGCACGAGGAGGAAGAAGTGGGCATCGAAGAATCGGGAGAAAAAGAAGGCTGAAGGCGTCGGCTGTTCTATGATTATCGGCTTCGTAGATTATTCGAGTCGAAAACTAACTCAGCGATACGAACATACGGTTGCTCGGCCCAATGGTCAGAGACGTCTAGCTCAAACGCTTGCCTGATTGGCTGGCTGATTGTACTTCGGTTTGTTCTGGGCTGTGAAGTGCAGCGGGAAACGCCATCATTTCTGCGTCGAATTTGCGAGTAATAATGATACCAAACTTACGTAAAAGCCAAAAAGCTCTGTTGCGCATCAATATGTAATTGCCGTTCGCACGCACAGCATTGTGCTGCTCACTGTAACATGGAATGGAAACGGGGGAAGGTTTGCTGAAGTTCCGCCTGCAACGAGAAAGGTTTGGCTGGGTAAATTAATTAGTTGGTTGGTTTTTTCATGCGTTGGTTCGCTAGCTCGTTCGTTGCGTCGTCCCGACGAGAACTACGTCAAGGAGCAGAAGAGCCCCACTGCCTATGTTGCCGTCGTCGTCGCTGCTGCTGCCGCCGCTGCTATTGCTTTATGTTTTCCCGAAATCAGTGCTGCTTCTGTTTGCGGACGCAGGGCACTTCCATAGCGGGTCGCGACTGCGGACATCTGCCGGATGCTGGTGTAAGCCAGCTAAGTCGTGGGGTGGTGTTGCCGTTGATGATGGTAAAAGTGCACTTCCTAGCAGCTTTCTGGCGTCGACCGCAGCATTCGCAACAGTAACAGCTATCTTCAAAGCTCTAGTCTAAAAGTTTCAAAAGCAGTGATACAAATGTAAAGTAGGCGAAGTAACTGAACTTATTTCTTGTTCGTATTCGGTCGTACCGTTAAGCGGCGCTCCGAGTGACGACGACGACGACTTTGAGCGTACAAGCTCTGTGCTTAACAGACCTTCGATGTTCTAGACACTAAGGGTCAACACCCGTCAACAGGCCATACTGCTCGTGTACCACGAGTGTTGTCAACGCGGGCAGCGACGTTCCAAAAAAGTAACAGCCAGTTGTAGATAAGTATCCTATTAATGTTTTTTACTACCTCATACAACACGTAACTGTATATAGAACAAAACCCCTAGAAGCTTTTGTGCAGCGTCTGTCGCTCTTCATCATGTGTCCTAGTTATGCTATTTGATTGATCGCGCGTAAATGACTTTTTCGGTAGGTTTCCAGCAGTAAAGGGAAAGCCGTCAGACGGGGCGGATTCACTGTGTATGTATACCTAGCTTTAAATTTTCAGTATTTAAATTATAATGTTTGAAAGAGGTTGGACATATTGGCATGGGTTTCTCTTATATTTACAATTAAAGGGATAACCGTATTACTAGCTTACTAATGATCAGAAAGGATGAAAACAAGATTATTGGTAGAACTAAATCTACAATAGCAACAATAACTATACATATAGGATACATACTATATAAGATACATAGTAACTATAGGGAATGTACATACAAACTCAAACGGATTAAATGATTTGTCATGTCAAGCGATAAACGTATCGCATATATGTGATTATTTCAGTTAGGATTGTGGCCTCTACGGCAAGGGGAAATAAAGTTGCTTATAATTCCCTCCCTTTTCATTCTCATTTGGCTTAGACTGAGAATAATTTTTTGCTTTGTCTTGTACTGGAATCAAGTTTGCGACGCTAGCAAACCGTTTGTTCAGCGCTTTCCGAACAGCGCCTGTTGGGTCATGGGCTTCAGCAAGCGGATAGTCAGTTGTACTGCTATAGGCTCATCGCGGATGTGCCGTAATTGTTGGCTGCAAACGGCTGCAAAAGGTGAAAGGTAGCATTATCTCATCATAAAATTGTATGCCCGCCCGCCAGTTTCTTGACGGAACCGCGTTACACTGGGACGGTAGAATCGGCCTATCGTCATCGTATCTGTAGCGGGTAGTGGTACAGCCGCCATTAAAACAAGCCAACGGCGGCAGTTCCTAGTTAGAACGATGCGTAGGGCTAATGGAACTAGATGGTAATTCGTTCTATCTGCGCGCCACCGTTGTCCATAAGAAGCGGCAACGCGAAGTGGTTAAGGACGCTGGAAGCCTATTTCTCCTGGTCGAAACCGAGGCACCCGGGCATCTACGATGGCTCCCTTTTCGCCGCTATATTCTGACGTGACTCGGATACCCATCTGAATGGTCATGCTCATCTGCTTCGGAGGGGCTCAACGGCGACCAGCAGAATTTCACATCGCGTCAGTTAACCTGGGTGGCTTCTACTCCTTCCTCATTTTTTCTGCGGGTGAGTATCTGTACGGAGTTTTCGCCGGTTAAAGTTCTTTCGCTCATTTTCCGTACCTATAACCTCATTGTTGGGTACTGTAGCAAGTATTTGCAAGTTCGTCATCGGATTAATACGGAGACAAGCGGGCTGAAAAAATTTAATAGAAAATTTTGTCTATAGAATTTTGTGCTACTCCTTGTCTTCCTCCTTTGTTCTTCTATGCAGACACATCCAATTTAATCTTTTATAGGCGACTGAGAAGTGAAAATCGCAAATATGCGCAGAATCTATGTTTCTCTACCTAAAAACGACAATTCAGTCACGCATAAAGAAACACCTGTCAGTCATCTTGGCAACCGGAAAGGCCGTACGGTGTGTGCTTCGCGTTTGCTTCAGTTATGCAACCTTAACGACAACTCTCGTCGCAGTGGCCGTCAAACGGATCAATTAGCTGAGGACCGCCAGTCAGTTTAAAGCAGCAAAATTATCATGCAACAACACCGAGCGACGACAGACAACAATCGGAAAGTAGGCGCTGGTTTTACTATGAATTTGGGCCTGTTCTTTTATTGGTAATTTTAGTGGAGGCTACCAAAAGAACCTAGCAGATGCACGCCGAGACACTGGTTTTCTCACATAGGCCACATGACAATTCCGATCAGCAAATAACTTAGGAAACGGCTCAAAACAGCCTTATAGCGGTAGAGAACCTCGGTAATAAATGCCTAAAACGAAATCCTTTGTCTTAAAGCTTTTGTTTTTCGTATTTCCTGAGCACTCGGTCCTGCGTCCCGTACCTACCTGCGCCATCACCCAGAAAGCCGTCACGTTCGGTTATTGGATGGATGAGTTGAACAGCCATTTTAACAACTGGCCGTAACTCCAGTTACACACCATGGAAACGCAGTTGGCATTCTGACCCGAGAATGCGCTATTGCCCCGGCTACCCAACGGCCTTTAGCTCCATTTGGGTTGCGTCGTTGGCAAACGCCGTGCTCACTGTGGCGCTGTATAGAAGCGAGACAGGTTAACGAAAACTGGAAGGGAAGTCGGGTTCGCAATGCTAAATTTTATTTCGTACCAAAAACAGCGATGGCAGTAGCTGAGGCAAGACGGCCACACGGAATGCTGCTGCTAGATGTTGGTCAGTTTCTTGATGCTTCTCTTCTGCTCGTCCGTTCACTTGCCGGCTTGGACGTGCGGGTGTCCAAATGAGCTCTCTGCGTGTTATTACCTTTGCAGTTGGCGCTCGAAAACGGTCTCGATGTTCACGTCCGCCGTCTTGGACCGACTTAAGGCGCAACGAAACATCGTGAAGGCAGCAACTAGCCAAAAGGAGACATCCGGATGTTCCCAAACCTCCCGGGAAACACTGAGATCTCTTGGCAGCTATTAGGGGCCAGGTTTCCAACATCTACTCAGTCCTTTAATCACCTGCATCCACTATGACCTAAGCCAGACCTAGCTGGAGCGGCGCTGCGACAACATTCAAAATGGATTTGACAGGTCCTGAATTTTTCACCATTCGTTTATGCTATCCGAGCAAGAACCGGCTGAGTTCGTGTAAGATGGTTCGTAGACGGCACTGTGTGGTGCGATATTTTCTTGATAAATGGAAGCTAGATAGAAGCGTCGCGATATAATTGCTATCGGACTACGAGGGGAAATAGGTAATACGGAAAGCAGCAGCAACACTTGCGGCTTCAATTTAATAAGAGATCGACTTAGGCATTATGATGACGCTAGTGCGGCCATTATGCATTTGTGCTGTTCGTTACTTACAAGCTGCGGATAGATAGATAAAAAAAATATATTATGATCGTGCTTATGCAGCAGTATTTCACTCAGATATATTTAACGTTACGCCAACGAGATGACCAACTGAAGTTTGCTTAACGTACCCTTTCATATATTACGAATGGACACAGCTAAATAGCGCGTATTCGATAAGTACGTTGATCTATAGTATGTCAAAATGCTCACTTTTGTAGTTTTTATTTGCTGTTACAAGGTAACGGCACGGGATTAAGCTCTCAAGGCTGTATTATAATATAGTTATGATTTTATAAAGGTGACCTTAAATATTCATCGTTTTTGGCCTCATCTGAACTCAATTCGTATAACTCAAAATGCAATATTTCCAAAAATAAAGCTTCAAAGATAGAACATTATTGATCTAACGTCGGCCGACGAGCAAGTTCAGTAAACTATGAGCCAGGCGTTCAGAACGGTTCAGTGATGAAATGAGCTACTTCTTTGATTAAAAAGTTATTTTTATAAATAATAAATAAATTTAATAATAGAGCTCGTTGAGATAAGCGGGATAAATTATTTGCCACTATGGAAGCAGCAGGTGGCAGTGTATGTAGCGAATTACGTCGGCTCAACCCATTACAAGACAGCACATTCTCACAGGAGCGTAAACGGAGACCTTAAGTGTCGATAAAAAGCTTTGCGCAAAGCCTTAATGCAGTGATATTGGCGATTCTGTTCTGTATGATACGCGTAGAATAACTTCGCAGCTGAAACGGTCATTGATAATAATAATCTTTTAATTCCTGGAAGAACAACTCGGGTAAAAGAAAGAAGTCAGTGTAACGAGTTAGTTTGCCTTTTGGCCATCCACTACCAGCCCTTGAAGGTCGATGACTATTAGGTCATAGACTACCACAGCATGAACCGTTTTGCGTATATTTAAAGGTATGCTGTCGAGTCCTATTCATAATAGCACGAGAGTGAGAGCCTACCATTGTTGATGGTTGCGGAAATACACGGGATCATTCTGTGGGCAGGGGATCTTAAAAAGCGTATAGCGCCTGCGCATTTCCTGTGCAGAGCCTAAAAACGCGCTGAGCGTTTCAGATCGTCTGAAACTCACACATCAAGCACTACCCTCCGCTGTTGTTTATGCTTCAGCGCCACAACAATGATCTGAGATAAACCAGGGGATTCAGTTGAGGCCACAGGGTTACCGTTGGTTCTGCTGTCGTCGATATTAGCTGCAGCACTGGGCTTGAGAAACGCTCAAGGCCTGGCTGCCTTTACCGACGAACCGTCAGCAGCCGCCTCAACCTCAGTCACCCTCCCCCCATCTTCTTTTGGGGCGAGTTTCTCCGTTTCCCCAACTAGTTGATCGTTTCAGGAACGACGTGAGTTGACTTGTCGATCGTGTTAATTATATCAGAGGACACTATTCACAGGCGACTGGCTGGCAACTACCGGCTTAGAAAAACTGTATAGTCCGACACGGGCAAAGAGCAAGAGAAAGAGAGAGGTGGCATTGAGGAAAAGATGGAGCTCCGTGGAACCGCTTAGTCGAGCCCTGCGTTCAGCACATTGCATAGTTCCTCCTTCCCCTTGCCAACTATATATAGTATTATAACGTACAGATAGATACACAGAGGCATTGCCCCCTGCCCGTCCCATTATCGTCGTAGGCCATGTCGTCCACTATCGGTAATGATAGCAATAGTGGCAGTGCAGCATGTGTCGTAAGCGCCCTAACATGTGCAGTGGCACAAGGACCATTGACGAGATCAGAAGGGCTGGAGAGTCTGCCGAGCTTTACGCGAATCAAAGTGGGGCAACAACGGACGAGTTTACTGGAACAGCGCTAACCGCTACATTGGATCAGGACTAGCAATACTGCCATCGCAGAAGCCGCCTCCGCTGCCGCCTTCAGCAGGTAAGGGGGTGGTGGCGGGGTTACTGTTTATTGGTGCTAGTGTTACTGTTGCTGCTGGCACCAGTACGCACTGGAGATAGTAACTTTACTAGCAGACTACGAGCCAACTATTAACCGGCCGGCCAACTAGCCAAATTTCCTAACAAATTATACGCTTGCCAGTCCTTATCCAGCTCGGCTACATGTATTATACAAGATATAGCCCGCTCCAATATCGCATTTTAATTCTGGGTCGCAAAGGGCCATTTGGCCTACAGTGGCTTCGTGATCTCACTAGCTTTCGGCTTTCGGGATAGATCAGAGCATACGCGAACAGAACCTAAACGGGCATATGAGGGGACTCCGTCATTTACCGATACATTAGACCGTTTACTAACAGTATTTAGCAGGTCCGGAAGTGAGTATTCAGGACTGTTATGATAGTCTGCCGACAACCATATCAACAAACAGCGGAGTGCTGCCGAGTTGAATTTCATATTCAAGAAATTTAGCGGAAAAAAGAAATAGACAAAGAAGAGATAATTTATTGGGGTCAAAATTGATATGAAAACCAGAACTGCAATACATTTATGTCGCTGGTCGTCGGTGGAACGGGCGCGTACAGCATATATATTCCACTTGAGCTTTCTCTAAGGGATTTGAAAAATATGGACCAGCAGAAGTAATGCTTATGCATGAAAAGATGTATACACGAATAAAGCACGGCCTGTTACGCCACTATCATGGGATATCCATCTACGTACAATGTTTATATATAGTAGTGTCATTCATAAAAACCAAGTGGCGTTTAACGTGATGGCCCAAAATCACGCTATGTATTTTGTTATACTTGTTACTAGTTAGCGTACGTTTATTTTTTTTTTTCTTGTAATAAAACAGTACTGGAAAGCATAACAACTTATCGATTTATCTTGTCATTTTTTATCTTGACATTTGCCCATAAATAGTCTGCCGGGGCGATATGTACCAGGTTCTAATCAGACTCACTTGATTGCTTGCCGTTTATCTGCTTATATGCTACTACTTAATTTATCCTAAACTTTTGTCTACGTCAATGGCTATCAACTGAAATCGGCCACCGCAAGGGTAGTCGGCCACCGCAAAGGTCCACGACCAATCATTGAAGCATCATTCGCTACGCTTCAAAAGCAATTAAACAATCGAACGAAATCTGTCTTGCCCCCCACTTCCCATAATATGCACAAGATCAGTATACTATTTTATCGGTTTTACCGTAATTTTTCTAAATGGATAAGTCTCGGATAGCTTGGTTATAGAGTGTGTCACGCGTAAACTACGCGTCTTGTTGAGGAAATTACGTTGTAGTTTAAGGTCAGCAATAAAAAAATCATAATTTTTTCAAAAATTTTAGCCTCGACAGAGAAGAATGATATTACACTATATTTTTTTTTCTAGTTAAATTTAGTGAGCAGATTATTAAATTGAAACGGACCTTTCGGAAGGCAAAAAATACTGTTGCCATTCATTTTGCAATTCGGCCATATTTAATTTAAAGCACGCTGGTGTTAATAATTATCCTCTTCCATCTCAGATTGTGATAGAAATAAATAGAAAATAATAAATATATAGCTTAGTTACGTTCGAGAAATGTCCAATTCTACACACAGGCTCAACAGCCTTATACAAAAAGAACTAAATTTGCACGAAAGTAATATAGAATATACTGAAGCCGACATTTAGGTTCGATAATGCGCCGCTACATAAAAGTACATCTAAGATGTACACTGGTCTGCTTAAAAAAATAAAAAGAATGATAGGTAAACCGATAAGCCAGTTAACGTGTCTGTCGTTTAATAGAAGTAGTACAAACAACAGTTTCACTTGATTATGTACATATGAGCTTTTACCGACTTCAGTGAACTAAGTGTCCAGTGCTTGTGAGACAGCTGAACGAACATCAAACAGCCGACGACATCTATATTATTTATTCTTGTTTCCAACAAGAATTATATATTGCAAATCAACAATGTCTAAATTCTGCAATTTCAGGCAAATAGCCTAAATTGCTACAGCGAAGCGTGTGTTGCTTAACATCGAAATCATTCACAAAAGACCTATCATGTGCGTCCTCCGGCAACGTACTTACCCACCATCACCTAGGGACACGTGGAATGGTTTCAGGTCGAAACTGGGCGCAGACACACTTTCGTTTTGCACTGAGAACGAAATAACGCTTAACTTAGACAGCACCGGACGTAAAGCTAGACGTGCCTATTGACTAATAAATTCAATATAATACAACGGTATCGAAACGAATCAGGCCAAACGGATACGGCTGAGGGAGTTCTGTCTGTGTTATGTCATTACTGTTTTCCTGCAGCAGCCACATAGCGCAACCAGCCATTTCTACCTTCACTAGCGATCCGACGAAGTTTTGAAACGTAGATAGGCAAATATAGCAGGAGAGAAATAATGGCGTTTTCTCTCGCAACGCGAAAAGAACCATGGAAGTGAAGAATCTCAGGCACTATAGAACTCTGTTTACTTATGATAATACGTCTAAGGAGAAAATATAATCAAAGTATTTAGGGCCAAGGCAAACCGAGGATACAAGACTGGCAGGCTCGCCAGACTGCCTACCGACGAGACGCGCACACCACACCAACCAGCGACCCCTCCACCGTCGATATCTCTGTGGAATTGCTCCAAGCTATTCGATACTGAAACTCCCCCCGTCGCGACGTCTAAATACTACTTTCCAGCTCCCAATGGCTACCCCATCCCTTCACATCCTCGTGTTCGCCGCGGTCATCTATTGGTCATGGGATCCCCATGCCTTGTTGGGGCATCTGTGGATCTACTAAAGTGTCAGCCTAGCTCATTAACAACGCTAGTCTTTTCGCCAGTCCAAGCATTTAGTGATAGTTTAAACGACGAACCGATCTGCCAAGCCAGCCAACATGGTGTACCTGAAGAAATCGGATGACTACGAATGGAAGGATTAACAAACGACTGAATGAACCTAACGGAAGGCAATAGTTGGTCGCTCTAAGCCTATCGTCTGCCACCAGCAGACTTTAACCTTATGGAGGCAAAGTGTGCTGAGAAGGTAAAGAATGTGGACGCACGGAATGACTCCTAGAATAGCTGGCTTGGTTATCTGACACCTAAGACATGTTGGCATTGGCATTTCGGCTGAGTTTTCTAGAGGCTGCGTGGGTCTGGTCTGCAAAAAAGGATCACAGGATGACGTTCAACGACAGCCAATTTGGGGTACCAAAGGAGCGTTCTAGAGTTAAATGGAACATTTTGCCTCATACGACTCGAGCGTCGGCGCGTGCGATAAAAGCAGATATACGTCAAAGGTTTCTTGATTACAGTTCTATATCGTAGGGCATACAAACTGTCCTACCTATTCTTAATCATGGCAAATGGTTGTCTAGTAATTGAATAGATAAATGTAGTGTACTTGTCATTGTAGTAGACCACACCTTATTATAAAGTGACCGAAGCTGTAACCGAAAAACAGCTTAGCTATAATCACAGATGTGCCATACGAATGAGCGCCTTTGATTTCACGTTGTTATGAGTGTTTGTCGCACTTAAAGCCCCTACCTACGTATCATATAAACGCATATAGGGCGAATATTTCGTTTGAAAAAATTGTTAATGCTAACGTTGCCTTCCTGTATATACGATGTAGTGTGTACATTCGGTTCGAGGCCGGTACGATTCGCTATGCAGCATTACGTGACCAGCCTGATGCTCTGAACGAGAGGTTAGCAAACCTCCGTGTGAGCAACCTAAATCAAATCAGGGAGGCAAACAACACCCATCCGATGAGCATTGGCTGCAATTGATTAACACAAGGTTTAGCGGCACCACCGTCATTGCCGGTGGAAGTTGGGTCGGCATGCTCCGTCCAAGTTATCAGCCTGTCCTAGTGGTTTCTATTCTTCTGACCCACCATACTCACGTGGAGCCATTGCTGGTGCTTCTGTCTTAGTGTTGCTGACTGACTTCAGCGTCCGCACCTCCGTGAAAAGCTGCCGGTTTTGTGGTTAACAAGTGGTAATCAGCCGTCCCGGTTTCGTTCTCTCTAGGTTTCCCTTAACATTTCCACCGTACCCTTGAGTCGCAACCTGCGCCCTGTTTTTTAGACTTCTGCTGTTGTTTCTAATCGTCGTCGTCTTCTTCCTCCAGCTGGGTTTCTCACTCTAACTCTGGTCTTGTTTCGCCTGCACCGGCCAACCAGCAGCAGCAGTTAGTTCCGCTATACTAACGTTACACCGGCCAAAAAGCGTCAGCCGCCCATCGCAGTGAGCGAGGCAAACAAGAATGGCTGTTATTCCCGACTGTTTGGCAGACTGCACGACGACCAGATCGCGTCGCCGGTGGTTCGACGAGGTCGCATAGTATGTTTATGTTCTGCTGAACCCCCTGGCAGGACTCGCAGTCCGCAGGACTGGTGGACAAAATGAAAGGCCGGCTAGGTAAAAATGAGCTGAATCTCGGTACGGCAGCAACCGTGGTTCACCCTGTCAAGCGAGTGCAAGCTAAGGCGACGCAGGCGAATATAGCCAAGCCACTTTCCGCTAGCTACCACTATCATTAGATGCCAGACTGTCCTTTGCGTTTCCTATCCATCGCTGGACCTCCCTCACTAGGTCGAAGCTGTGCTGCAGCGAAGACTCAGAAAACCTTTGAATTGTCGACCGATATGACGGCACTAAGAGGCCGGCCAGCGTGCGTGGATGATTTTTCCTGCAGTCGGAATACCCGGTACAGAGGAACGAGGCTATGATTAGTGGGCTGGTGAACTTGAGGCCACAAACATGAACCTGAACTATAAGGCGCGATACAGCCAGATGAGCTAGCCAGGAAGGAGTAGACCAGCAGTATTACTGACTGCAGCCTACCGTTACACGCCATGGTTTTAAGATGACGAAATTCACTTGAAGGCCTTGACTCCGTGAACCGTTTAATACGGAGATAAAATGGTGTGTTATGCTGACATAATTTTTGATGTTTTTTAGTGGTGGAACAACTACGCGTTAAACAGATATTATATTTGTATTTCAAACTACGACGATTCAGAATTTTCTGGAGAAGCTCAATGAATGATTGAAGGCCGCATGTGTTTTGCTGTGGAAGAACTGTCGAAATTTAGCTTAATCGGCTGGATAGTGAGTGATCATCTTAGTACAACTTTGCGTCAGAAAGAGACTCTCTCGTGTATGTTATTTCAGCTCTCTCTCTCTATAAGTTGACTTATTAGGGAACACTTAGTTTGACTCTTTGTAGATGTACATGCTCCATTTAGTTCGGTTACTCGCAAATAAACATTGCTAAGCAACATATTTTTTAATAATAAAGTTTCATATCATAATTTGCGTCTTGTTCATGAATCTATGGTCTAGTCGCTCCATATACAAAACTATGTACTTCTAGTTCTTTAGTAACTTGGATTTAATTATCTATAGCCTATGCTAAAATTCGCTTAGCTAACAAATGCTAAGGTTCACTTATTCGAGGATAAGACTGATTGACAGACCAGGGAAGTGTTAATAGACACTAGAAGCCTCGATCAGAGGCTGAAAAGTGTGCATGCGTGTGTGCAAGCAGCTTACCTTTGGTTTCGCCATTGTTCCAATATGGTTGACACACTGGGCAGAAAATATGTCCGCCAGCAGGAAATATTTCTTACCCTACGAACCACAATTTTTAATAGGTCATACACACGAATACACGGAAGGATAAGCTATAAGAGCCTTGCAACAATTCACTAATCTCAATAATCTGGTCGACTAATGCATAATTAACCTAAAATTATTTTTTCTTTTTTCGACTTTAAGATTGCCTCCTGCTCCTACCGGCCTTGAGACTGATATGTGGAACCGAGTGAGCCTGTACTAATAGCAAGCTGTTTTGGCCTGAAAGAACGAATTTACCATACAGATCTAACGAAAGAGAAATGTTTTCAGATTGATTATTTTTTAACGGTCCAGCTAAACGGAGCTTTTTGCGCAGAAATGCCTTTTTTTGCAATTTCATTATTCCAGTAAATCGCATCTTGATCCTTTAATCTGTAAATAAAGAACACGTTTTTAATACGTGTATGTATATAAGTGCGGAAGTACGTGTTCTTCGCTTGCGCATCAGAAAGCGAGATTCTCTGATGTACAAAGAAAGGTTTTTGGGGTAAGAAATGCCCCTTTTCTTTAAATTGATTTTTAATATAATAAGTAACTTTGGAGTACTATTGTTATTCATCCGGTGCGTAATTTATACCTATTATACAAACGCAATAAAATGAGGTAAAGTACCTATAACAGCTGAAGCTAGTAGTATATTTTAACGTTTTTTGCTACGTATTTTGTCCCCTGATTATTGTTGAAAATAACGTATCTAGTTAATGAAACTAGTTAGATTCTGACACGCGTTAATGCGTCACTTCGAACTACGCGGTCAAAGCATCACAGTAAACGTATATAATATTTCGAAATTGTGCGAGTGACACACCCTTGGCCGCAATGCTTAGTAGCACCTCTCGTTCGTATTTGTGCACAAGTGCACAGGTATGATTGCAGCGTAATGTAGTAAAAATGCAAATAAAATAAAAAATGATAATGGCTTTCATCTTTGCCTATTGTTCTTCATCAGGTATATGGTGGTGTATTCCACAAACGTGAATCAAAAGCATTCACAAACTATTATATTATATAATAGAGATAATAAAGAAAATTAATTTTCATTTCGTAAAAATAATCTAAGCCTTATCGCGGGCTTAATATGGCATGACAGAATAGAGTGTGGTGACAGATACGAATCACGATACAAATCAAGAGGCCTTTCAACTCTTCTTTCTCTTAGCTTTGCTATTGTTAGTGTAAACTAACTTTAAGGCAGTCAACGCTGCCTTACCTTATCTCAAACGCTTCCATTTGTGCAGAGCAGGCTTACAAAAAATGTATGCCTACTGCCAGTGCCTAATCGTCTTTTTGTTCCATCAGATGCATTTACTACTACATAATACCGATGTTTTGTACTAACCGATTAAGGCTGACTATGTATGCTATATTCTCTATTATACGTCATTTATGAGCTGAAAATTCAAGACCAGCCGTGTCATCTCAACAAAACTGAGTAATGGCGTCGTCATAGCAAAATAATAAATCCATTCAATCATAGCTATCAACATGATGAAGAATAGCCGTGGCTATGCTTGCCTTTATGGATTCAATACATAATAATGCCGTTTAGCTGAGTACGGTGATGGTATATTAAGAAACTCTAATGAGATAACTCGATTGTAGCCTGGTAAAAGCGTAGCGCAGCAAGCGCAAGCTATGGACGAAGATTAGCACCGGCTGAGTGATCTTGAACGTTTATACACGCGTCCGTGTAATGAATTCTTTGTGTTTTTGGATGGGAGAAAAACAAATTACAGAGGACTATTTGTCTCACCTCAGTTTCGATTTACCGCCCCTTTAAAGGCATTGTCCTCCTGCCTTGGCGACGGCTCATAGGTCACACCTAGGCAAACCATTTTCCAAATAAACCTTATAACTAGCCAAAGAAAAAGAAAAACAAAGTTGTCGCACTACTATGAGAAGCGTCGCCGAACTACGTGCTTTAAGCGGCATTGATCAATAGGGGTGATATTCCAAGTATATGATAATCGCTAGTAAGCTTACGGGGATCTTCTTTTCAAGTTTGAAACTACACAAGCCCGTCGATTCACGACGGAACTTTGCTACATTTTTCAAAGTATCTCGTCTGTCTTGCTATTTGATGGATACTCTATTGGAAGCTCATTCGCATTTCTATATCCTACATATATAAAGTCAACGACATTATGTTGATGCGTATCCTATAGCTGCGTCGCATACTACCTACCAAGCTGAAATGCAACACAAGTTGAAAAGGTAGCAAAAATCCAGCCGACCTAAAAAATGCTCGGTTGTTTAACTGAATGGTATGTTGCACGTGTTCCACGTGCTATTGTATCGGATTGTTACACGTTAGATTCGAAACACTGTGATAAAATGCGCGTGCACTGGCAACCGTGTCTGCGAGCCAGCCGGTGGCTATAATGTCGTTCGCAACAAGGAAACTAAGTCATCTTCCAGAAACAGTTCACTCATGTCCCCACCGTCTTCGCGTGATAATATGTGGTTGAACTTTGTTATCATAATTGAAATTTGCCCCTAGATAAGAGTTATGACCTTCATTTTTGTTACGCTCCGCTTTGCTGTCCGCGGGTTCGTTTGTTGGTGTGTGTGTCGATACTTTCTCCGCCTCTCGCCCCATGGCTCGCTCCCAAACATTCCCTGCAAATCCAGAGCCCAACTGGCGTACACTCGCTCATCGATGCGGCAATTACGCCGCTAAAAGTAGACGCTGTGTATCTGCCACCCATTGCGAAATTCGTTTCCTTCTCCACCCGGCCGGTCGGGCCAACTTGCACCACACCGCGGGGGTCATGGAAGCAGCGGAACTGAACAGTGAAAACGGCTCGTTGTTCCCGATTTCTCATCGACTCGCGCCTGTCTCAAAGTCCCGCCAATGAAGTGCCTGTGAGAAAGACGCCCATCACACCGGGCACGTATTCAAGGTCGCTGACTACTGCTATAAAAACGGCCATACACATTTACCTATCGCGAAGAAAACGCAAAAGATATATTTTCGTATCAGGCCTATAAACACATATGAACCAAGAAAGGAATTAGCATATGTTTTACTTACGAAAAAAAGCATTAAAGTCAGAAGTATTTTCGCTGTCTCGTTTCTTGCCGCTCACCGACTGCAGGGGGCCAGAACGTGTCAAAACGTCATTAGTAAACTACGCTATAACGTGCGAACGTAATATTATATATTGTAGTTGAATATTACGTTGAACATCACCATAGGCTTGATCCAGCCGATATGAGAAGCATGAAGACGTAGATGCCAAGGCTTTATCCTATGGTCTATCTAATCTTATTATCTGCTCTTGGCCTCTTTTAGATGAGTACGGTTTCAATTCGCACCAGCTTCAACCAAACTGAAAATGAAGTATCACTTGGTCAGGGCCTCCTATTCCATACAGCAAACGGGTAGACTGGGCGACGTTGAAGGTCGTACGCACGTGCGCGGCGGCCGTCGAATCTTAACTGATCTGAGACGGCTGTCTCCGCAATTCATCTTCGAAAACCAATGTTCTCATCTCTTTTGGGGGATTTGCTTTTAAGCTGCTTACTTAGATTGCACCGGGTTTGTGCAGAAGAAGCAAACGATTAAATCTTATTTGCCAAGCGAAAAGTCATTGTCTACATCGAGAGACGGACACGCTGCGCGCTTTGGCACATACAGCCGACAATCGAGCTATTAGAAAGACGTCTAAGCTTAGAATTCTATCGATACTCATTAGTTGTAATTGGTTGCTGCCGAAAAGCCATCCAATTAGTTCAAACGCTGTAGATAAGTTCATTCAAACTTAGGAAACTTCAAGTCTGTCAAATATGTACAGCAGTTAAAATAAATTCTATTAAGTTGACGAAAAACATATTTTGACAAAGTCCAAATGTGCATTAGCGCATTGGCCTCATAGATCATTTGTCGATAAATAGCATATTTTTTTTTTATCTTGAAAAGCTAACTACGGTTCGATCTGACCAGCCGACTAGTTGTAGACGATTTCTCTAAGGTCTACCATGATTTATTGTGTTGTCCTCTACAGCCAATCTTTCTGAAAGTGTCTAGCAGTGGTTTGAGGTGAGAAGTCATCGTCGAAGTAGATAATAATAATGAGAGGCCGTTTCTTCAATCATACTGTCACTCCGGATTTCCCGAAGTACGACTTCGATGCTTGCAGTGCAAATATGTAGGAACAGGTGATATCCGCATCGTTGAACAGATTTGGAAGAGCGCAAGCGTAGGTTTCAGTCCCTTCGCTAGCGCGTTAACAGGAAGCTGCTGTTGCACACCCATTGCACTTTCTACCCTTACCATGCTGACTAAGCCGCTACATTATAAGTGGGTGAACTTCGACCATATATCATTTTCGTTGCTGTTCCTTGAATTCTATTCTGATAATGAAGGTAAAAGTGACCTAAGGTTGTACTTTGGAAATGCCTGATCCACATACGTGACCAAACTTACCTCAACTTGAAAGTGTTGGCTTTCTGTATATATATATATATAGTGTGAAATGTTTATTTTTAAGCAGCTAAAGTATATAGCGAAACGAGGGGTGCAATTCTGAACAGTTTACAGTCTTCCGTATTCGTGATCTGTTTTTCCATCTGATGTATTTTTATCGACTTTTTCAATTGTTCTCTATTGAAATGCGAGGGACGTTCAAGTGGCTGGTACCAGTCTTACTGGTTTGGTTATCTTGTAGACGCTTAAGATATTTGGTTGTATGTTTTTTTGCTGATGAAACTAGTTGATCCTTATAGAATGCTTTCTATTAATGTCCTAAATAGTTCCATCTATTTCAGAAACTCGTTTTTTCATCTCATTCATTGTAGGTTGCGTAAATCGATCGACCTAAAACTCTCTGCAGCGTATTCTCTTTGTATTTCTACCACATTGTCGTACTTCTAATATAATTATTTACCTGTTTATGCTATCTGTATGTCCCGTTTCTATATGTCAATCATGGCTGAATGATTTGCATTTATATATAATATGCTTTTGTATGAAACTGATTACTTCAGATTCCACGGTGCATGCGGCAGCTACAGATTTCCGTAGCGAACTTTCATAGTCCATTCTTCAGCTGTCTTCAGTCTTTGCTTTGTTTGTAAAAACCGTTAGGTCGGGGTTGTGGTCTTGTCACAGTAACTCCTGTGGAGTCACGCATGGGCAGGATGGCCCGTTGACGGACCTACCAGCCAATTGCTTGTGGCAGCCGGTCAATCATGAATATTCAGTGTCCTGTTGCAGGCAAGCGGCATCCGCTAGCTCTCTAACTACGTTTTTGCCTAGCCGCCGTGTGCTCTAGCTCGATATTTCTGTCCGTCGGCAGGTAAAGCTGAAAACAAGAATGTCTGGCAAGCGTTAAGTAAGCCAGGGTAAGCCTTGGCAAGCACCAGCTAGTAGCGGAACCTCCACCATGTCATGCTGTACTCACACACAGCCAATCAACAACCCCTTCCCATCCATATGCCTTTTCCCCATGCTCCTATCGCATCTATGCACTCCAGGCCACAGATCGTCCCCACTGAATTTCCTTAGACTAGCAACCAGCTATGTGTACACAGCGTGACTCAGACAGGCAAATCGCCTTCAAAGGCGCAAACACGTTGGCAATGACAAATCGAAAAGAAGGTAAGGAGCTAAAATTTGAGCCTAGAGCTATACAGCCTAGAATTTGAGTGTTATATAGCTTGTGTTAACGGTGTGAACGAAACAACAGCAAAAACAACATTAAGCAGTTGGGTAAAAGCAAAAGCAAAAGAACCAACATTGCCTATATTAATAGAAATAGGTAATTTTATGGACGGATGAGTGACTTTGGTTGGTTGACGCAAGGAAACACTGAAAAGGACGGAGTGTCTATTAGTATCTCATATGCCCCAAGCCTACAAATGTATTAATCTCAAATCTTAATATATGAGGAATTAAAATTCACAAAACATATTGTGCTTACAATAATGGTGGGCCCACCTATTGCATCAAGTGAGTGAAGCGTCGTACGTATTTATAGATACAGAAAAAAACGAAAAACGTCTCATATAGCTAATAGTGATAGTTTTACATGATATAACTAGAAAGCACGCTTGTGGAAAATACAAAAAAAAAATTGATAATTAGTAAACAGACAAATTATAACAAGCTCTGAAAGGTTGTACTCATTTACCTTATGTATAGTACGATAGATATATACGTAGGAAGCAATAATGGACTCTGTTTTTCGTACAAGCGTTTAGTTTTAGATAGACTGACTTTTATGGTGCATGAGTTTACCCGTTGCTCGCACGCGATAGACAGAGCCGATGTTGGTTGCCAATGTCTTCCCATGTTAGGAAAAGTTGAACAGTGAACCTTCTCCAAATTGTGCCTGCTCGTTAGTGTCGACTGCCTGAAAGGTAACGGCGGCACCGAACGCGATCATTGCGTGCCGACTGCATGTCGTCTTACAACGTTGCAGGAGGCTTTTTTAAACAGCACAGTAGCAACGGTGGCATGAGCCAATGAGTACATGTCGCCGGCGTAATGATAGCATCCGTTTTGCAGGACATATCAACGATAACTTGCGAACTGATGCACACGTCTATATTCCTCTCACAACACTGGGCAAAAGTAACAGGCCGTATCTGCCTGATGCAAACGGAAAACCACTTGTCCGCTTCGCCTGATGGCATTGGCCTCTCTCGGGCGCTTGGAATCGCACCAACCAGGTAGTCAGCCAGGGCAGTTGCCTTTAGGGCAATAACAACCCTAAAGCTAATGATGCCGATACTAGCGACACCTAGGCCGGTTTCCTTTGACGCAGGACACACCGAGAACATCCATATTTATATCGCTGTGCTTGATGTGTCAGATAGTAGGCAAGAACACTAGGACACCCTCTGACGCAAACAGGCAATGTACGCACATATGTGTGCACGGATGTGAATCAGTAGCAAGACAGAATCTATAACGAAACAGCCATAGGCTGCATGATCTATTTCACTTTTCTTCCTGATGAAACCCCGCTGCGTCCTTTTCTGGTTTAAGCATCGACTCACATCCTGTTCGTTGGTCTTCTAGCGGCACCGGCCCCAGCACGGCCAGCACCATCCCATCGTCGCCGTCCTTGTTCGATGCTGCCCAGCGTCTTGTCTAACCGTATAGGTTCCTGCCGGTGGATCACAGTCCGTCCTCCGCACGCTGATTCTTTGCCTCTACACTATGCGATTACTCTGAATAGCTCTGAGTCAGCCGGTTCTATTGACAAGTCCACCTGTTTATCTGTGTTTCAGAACCTTTTGCTTGTCTGAGCGGACACGCTCAGTCCGCTCGTACGCCGCAGTCAGGCAGTCAGTCCCCTCCCTAGCGGGAAGTATGAAGCGTGATTTAATATTCTAGATACGATTGCTTCTTCGCTGCTGTAACTGCTACCACTACTAGCTCAGGTCCTGATTTTGCTGCTGCCATTGCGGACTGGCCGGGGATGCAAGACCCAGGAAAACAGAGGGCCGGGCGGATGTCCATATATGCTGGCTGCTGCTGCTATTTTTTCTTCCGCTTGTTTCGTCGTTCCCTCCCGTCTACCACTTTATTCAAACGAATCGTTTCCGGCAACTTCGGACAGAGCCAGACTTCTATTCTGCGGCTTCCTTTTTTCTTTTCCTCTTCTTCAGAATATAGTGCCTTCTCGCTGAGGCTGCCTAACCGAGAAGGCAGCAAGCGGCAAGCCTGCAACGACAACCATGGACTTCCAAGTTATGCATGGTCCTATTCGTACTGCACGAGAGGTGGGTACGCTAAGGCCTCAGATCACGCTCTGGTCCTGTAGGGTGACTCACTTCCTGGTTGGCTGCTCTTCCTGCATCTACTAATGCGACCACTGTTGCTTCTGGTTCTACCATTTTCGCAGTTATAGCTGCCGCTTGGCTCATAGGATCCCGGACCATCAGCTCGTTGCGTCCCTTCTCCTTTTTCTTCATCGCTTTGCGCTATTGCTAGTGGAGCATTTCGAAGTCTAGCAGAAGGGGCAGGCCAGCACCCACAAGTTTTAAGAAAATGACACGTATCGCACGTCGAAAAGGATGCGCGGCGAAAGAAGCAGCGACAATTACACTAGTGGCCGCAAAATGGCTGTTACTGCTTCGGCGCTCGTTCGATGAGGACAGGTAGCTGGGATACATTTCCCTTCTGGATAAGTCGAGAAGTGACGCTCAAGCTAGCGGGATCTGTTTGGCTGAGTTAAGAAATTGGGATATGCCACACGCGGCCGCAAAAGAAGAACGTTGCCAAAGGAGTGCTCAGGAAAGCTCTGGAATCTACAGACTGATTCGTTAGATATTCGCAGGCGAAAGAATTGACGACGACGACGACGACGGCGGATAGAAAAAAACAGCTGCGAGACAAACCTACGAGTATGTTATAATAATTGAGAGCAAAACCAAGTAGTGATGCTAACGAAAGCACAGAAGAAATGTCTCTCATTAAATCACCTAAGTTGAGACCATACTCGGAAGTACCTGCGTGTGACTAGTGGCGGCATTAATTGCGTGTATTCAACGTATGCGCAAGTGTTAGCCTCGAGTGCAAGGTATCATTATCTTCAGTTAGCTTCTTTTGTTATTAGTGATAATCATCATACGACAGCAAAAGGAGTCGTTATCCCGTCGTTACTACGCTTACATATTTTTCTGCATCGTATGACGCATAACAAAAACACACGGTGCAAACATATCCTGTCTATCTATATTTGTCTATCCAACGCTATTCTGCCGATGCGTCTCGAAATGGCTTTCGGTCTGTATCGGTTGTGCTTCTGTCTGTCGCGATGCTACCGCCAGCGCCGCCTTAGCTGTCGAGGCCTCTCTCGCTATTGCGCTACTATTGGCGTAACGGACAAGTGTCGTAATCTCACCCCACTGTAGTAAGTGTGCACAAGGGAAAAAATTACTACTGAGAGGGAGAGAAAGAAGGGTAGAACGCAAAAAAAGGTTAAAGAGGGAGAGAGGGGGAGAAATCGTGTGTACAATTTGCATCCGTGCGTCCCCTAGGCCCACGCGTAAGGTTAACGAAAATCCACGTACAACGACGCCCAACACCTATATGGCTAAAACAACAGTGATAAGGTAACAAGCCGACATTATCCTCCTGAGTTCCAGAACCGCGTGCACCTCATGTCTTTGGCGTGCGTGAATCGCAGGCCAACAGTGGTATGAACCGCGCCGACAGCGGACACGTACAGTTAGAGAAGCAAAGGAAATGACGTCACTCCGGAAACTCCGTCAACGACAATCCACAACAAAGATGACAAACTTTACATACGATACCGGAAACTCGTGCATTCGCTCATTGGCGTAATGCCGAAGGAGAGGTTTCTGAAATACGGTTTGGGGAATTGGCAGAAGACGATGGTGAGGTAAGGTGAAACAAATTTAAACGGACACGGCGCGTAGAGTCTCTACAATAAACTGAGGGAAACTAGCAAAAAAAAGTCTTCCGTAGTATTTATCGAAGCTGTTACTTTTGTTACTATGAAGAGTCATGGAGAAGTTCTCCGCTACTGGTCGTCATCACCTAGTGCAGGTCACAGCAGTCACTCACATTTACGCAGTTTACAGTTGCCTTAGCTTACAGCTAGTTCCAGTTTTTAAGCTCAGTTATAATACGTTTCTTCATTGGTTTCGATGATTGTTGCTAGAACTGCTTAGTGCAGAGGTTTGTTCGCGGATCGATTTTGACAACTTATTAAACGCCGAAGTACAACGACCTACGAAACGGGTCAGAATAAATGTACTGCTAAAAGATGTAAAATGTAAACAAGGTTAGACAGCACCGGGGCAGGGTAGTATTGTCTATTTGTGCGCGAAATGTTAAAGTAGGGAAAAATGAGGTTAGCAAAAACTGTAAAACAGTCAAGCATTGAGACACAACCAGCATTGGGGGGGGGGGGGAGGAGCGGGCTGTAAGAGTCGGGCTTACTTCAGCAGATCTACTCAGCTCAATGTAGCGGCGTGCAGAGAAATGTCCGAGAAGCACTGCTGATGTTTCCTTCCGTCGCTTCGGCTTTGCTCAAACGTCTGTGGGCGGGAAAGGTTGGTAGTCGGAATGGAAAGCGATGCTAGATCGAACGCCGCGTAGCGAGCAGTAAATGCAGACGGGTCCGTGGCCAATGATGGGTGGCAAGCACTAGGCAAGCAATGGTTTTAGGGATAGCTTCAGAAGCGTTCGTCTCGCCAGTGATCGCTTAGCCGGTTCTCCCATTGCGCGATATAGGGGGGAGGAGCAGTCGCGCTGGTACACGAATGCGGATTGATGCACATTTGTGGGAGGGGGGGGGGTCAGATGGAGGTGACGAGAGGCAAGTTCCCACCAAACAAAAACGAAGGGGTGAAATGTTTTCTTTGAACATCGATGCAGGCGGGCCCTTTCGGCTGATCGAACGGACCTTAAAGTCAGGCAGAGATGAGCCTGACATACTGAGGTGCGGATAGAAAGACGACAGAAGAGAGACGCAAAGACTTACAACGAGATGATTGACTCGTGGTTTGCCGTCTCAGCACGTACCACATCTATCATTAGTTGTATTGCCGCTTGTACACTGCTGCAATGTTTTTTTCGTCTTTCGTTCAAATTTATGTGCTTTTTAAAAGCTGCGGTGACCCAGTAGTTGGACTACTTGATATCCGAAATGCTCGAAACTAAGAAAGGATCCAACAAATTTTAAACAGTACAGAGCTGCTTTGATTGGCGGCAACACATGATGATATACTATAATTATAGTAATAAGTGCGATCTTCCTGACAAAACAAATAGGGTGAATGCAAAAACTACAAGCACAAAAATTGGCAGAAACGAACTCTCGTTAGTGCTAGTAAAATCAAAAACAAATTAGTGCAATATTTTGCATGTCTGTGTCAAGGCCTCTTATTGCGAGTCTATAAAGCGAAGCAGCTATTGTGTTAGATTGTTTCTACGGAACACGAAGGGAAATTACTCTAAGAAGGGCAAACTTACTTTGGTATAGAAAGTCATCAAGTTTTTCTTCGTCGCGGGATTTTAGCGGTCTTACGGGAACACACAGACATAATCATTGCGACGATATGTAGTCTTCGCACGCCAACGTCAAGTTATCCACTGTCGCAGCTCATAAAAGGTTAAATGTGGACAAACATTGCCTCAATCACTGTTAAACAATGTTGCTCCTATTGTTTACATTTGTTGCTGCCCATCTGTACGCAGCAGTAAAACCTAAAAATATGCCACTCATCCATTAGGGCTTTTTGTTATTATATTTAAGTCGCTTGATGTTCCACGCCCTCAATGGGCCGCCGTTGCTGGTAGTGTAGTGAAAAATGGGTCCACTCGGCAATTTTCCTCATTCAAAAAATGCAGGTCTGCAAATGACGATTTTTTAGACGAAGACTCAGCAACTGGGACAAATGACTAACCCTTTGTGTAGTAGTTAGTAACTGTGCTAATCGTTTCAGACTACTACGACTATTTTTGCTATTACTATTGAGATTATGTCAAGAACAAGCTCCACGAAAGGAGTTTGCAAGCAGCCGTCGATGAGCACAACGTCGATTCAAGCTTTGTCTGTGCAAAAGTCAGTTTTTTACCCGGTCGCTCACACACCCGATTGAAAATGCGAATTCAGCTTTGGAGTCTTGTCTCCTCTGGTGCCACGCTGGTTTCCGTAACCGCCGGCACCCCAGGCCGATTGACCCCGCGAACGGACCACGTAATAGAAAAGAATGAAGATCAGGAAAGCTCAGGCGGAAATACTGCCGCTATCCATAGGGCATAACGTTAAGAGAGCCAAGCGACTTGTATAGCGTTTGAGCCGTGAGTTGAGTTAAACCGAAGTCTTGACTCCAATTTAAAGCATACTGGTTTCGAGCATACCGAGGAAGAACGCTACCCACCAGCTCGTACGAGACACTACGCCAGCGAAGTTGACTCACTCTTAACGATTTAGGAGCTTAAAGGGAGAAGGAAGAAGAATACAACCGAAGAACTCTGTTCCTCGCACTAGAACGCAGTGGTGCATGGCGCAATAATAGGATGGCTGACTGACTGACTACTATGGGCTATGCTGGGGGCATCTCAGAGCCTTTGAGGTCACCTAAAATCGGTTTGCAAACAGCCCCACTGCAGCTTGTAGCACTGACCCCTATAGGGAGCTTAGACACAACCGAGTCTATCGCGCTGTTTCACAGAGTCACAGCCACGGCATATAGTAGCCTCTTCGAGGCGCCTTAGAGATTGACTCCTCGATCCGATTATACGGACCAGCACTTACCAACACTACCACTATACTACAGTCGGGCATCTTTTGTCCCCCTGTAGACTCGCTTGTCCTTAGCAGTCAGTCTTGCAATTACAAAAGATGCAGCGCTAACAATCTTCGATTTTACGTAAAGTGGACCGCCATCATGCCTATTAGTCAACAAAGGTAGTTTATCTGGTAAAAGCTAGGTAATATTTGTATGCAACGGTGATAACTTAGATATAGGCCTACTTAGCAAAGTTGTGGCACACTTGACAGCATAAGCTTCTACTGTAGGTAGATTATTTTGCAATATCAAAAGATAATGTAACGCAAGACTAGACTCTCTTATCGGCTAAGGCGATTTAAAAGAGCTAATTTTTAATGTGTACTATATTTACTTACTATTATTAATAAAGAAAAAATTGTGATGTAAACATCCTTATACGTTTGGACATGTGGTCCAGAACCCATTATATGATTGCAGCGTTATGCCGCGACCTAAAAACAAGATACTCAAATATATATTATTACTTCCCTATTATAAATCTTTATAAACCCGAGATGTATAGCTTATGCGTTTTTCGATTTAATACCGCAAGGATACCCACCTATTTCGCTAAGTAACACGGAGCCCACTTGACTTAACGTGAAAACCGCGCCTTATTGGTGGCCATTCGTGCAGCAGCTAGTTGACCCGTGTTTACTGCAGTACTTAACGCTGCAAGAAGTAAACGTGCATCAGCAGCGGGATTTGTATAAGAACTAGAAAGCTAAGCACACGTTTGTCTATCGGGACACTCTTTTCGAAAAAGAATAAGATGCCGGAATAGAGAAGAATGCTCCTTTTTCCTAGATTTGCCGTCCGTTGCAGGGGGGGGGGGGGGTCGAAAACAGACACAGATGCACACGCCTTCGTAGCATCGTTGACTTCACCCTGGTTGGGGTAACTTTGCTGACTCTCTCAGTCTTGTCCCTGATGTTCTACTTAGAGCTTCACTAGGTAACGAATACGCAGGACACGGACAATGAAACGGAGAAGAACGGATAATCCCGAGTTTGGATCTGCTGTATACCTATATTTAGCGGTCCTGGTCACAAGCCGAAGACTGGCGATAACACCGGGGTTGTTTGATTTAGGCCGTCATCTAGCAACCGTACCAGCAAGGCTGACCATAGGAGGCACCGTATTTACCGTGGCGGTGGCCATAATGGCGCCACCACTCGCGCAGCATAGCTAGTGTTACTACAATGGCCTTTTTTCGAGACAATAAGTGGCGCTCTCATTCGCTGCCTTTTTCGCTCGCTCTTCCGCTAATACTTACCATTCTCTTCTTGCCTTCTTTCCGTCTGACTACTACTCTTTTCCTCGGCCCTCTTCCAGTATTCGTTACCAAGGTTGCTCTTACCCGCCGAGCCTTGACAGTGCCGGCCTGACCATACCTGAACCTATTCTCTTCTTTTGTCGGCTTTTCTTCTGTTGTTCTTACCCTCACAGCCCGAAGCCAAACTTCATGAGGCAACATGTGTTACCGACACTTGCAAATCAAGGATCAGTCAGCCAGTCTCCAACACACCCGAGAATCCCAACCTAGTTCCAGTGATACGTTTTTTTTGCTCTTCTCGGCTTTCGATAGGCCAACTGCTGGCTGATGCCGTCAACCGGCTTACAGTGCATCAAAGAAAGTTGCTGACATCGAACGGCCGTTTAGTTTAGCTCAGTCGACCAAACTACCCAGTCGCTATGGAAGGACGACTACACGTTGTCGAAAATCGAGGCTTATTTGAGAGCATGAACAGGGACGGAGGTTGTTCTGCGGTCTCGGGGCGGAATGCAAGGCACCGAAGAGCGAACGTGTGTGAAAGTAAGGGACAAAAGGATGGTAGTGAGAACGACAATATGATCGTTTTCGCTTTTTAGGTAGAGTAAGCTAAAGAGGGTACTATGTATCAAGGGAGTACGTAAACGAACGGTGGCAACTAGATCGAAGAATCATATCGTTACTGGAAGGTAATGCGCGCGACCGCTCATTCTTTCCTGCCAGATACAGGGTACCATAATGTAGTAGTCATAATTGTCAACGTGTGTGACAAAGCATACAATAGCATAAACAAAATCGCTTCAACAAGATGTGTGGCGTACATTAGAATATGTTGAAAGATTGTACATAACTGTTTCTGAACGAAAAAAAAAAGGCTTCTTCTTTATCATTAGCGATTACTAATAAGTGTCGATGTGAATTTGCGAGCCTTGGGAACTACCATAGGTAGCTCACTTATAACGAGACAGCGCCCTGCGAAGACTCCATCCCGTTCGCTATTAGCTCTGTTAGTGGCAAAAATTGCTTACCTAATGGCTTATTCGATTGGCAAACGCGCACTTTACTGACACAGGAGTATTTTATGCCTATGTTTTTATGCAGAGTTTCCTGACATGGAATGCGTTCTCAGTCTTCCAATAATACCCTTGGTGATCTAAGTAAACTTCGGCGAAAATCAGATATTGTCGCAGTGTTACTTGGGCTAAAGCAGAAGAGCGTGTATCGAGAACTTGTTGGTATAAGTAAACTCAGATATATATATATATATCTATATATATGACAGCTTATAAGCTTAGCCGCCTCAACTTCGCTCCGGGTGCCATCTACTATGTTCATAGCTACTGTATTATAAAGGAGGCGGTGGATGTGTCCGTGTTCCTCAGAGCAGTCAAGAGATATAGACATAATGAAAACGATACTTGCGACATGTACATATGATAAAGTAAGAAACAATTACCACTTAAAAGTAGTAAACGCTCTAGAGCTTTGCTTGTTTACTCGCTTTCATTGCCTGGCCACAATCCGGCCCTGTGGTATAGAATATCCTCGGCGAATGGCCTATATGAACAGAGAAAGAACTAATTAAAAATACGGTAAGAAACCACCATCCTACCGTCAATCGCAAACCCTTCGTATTGCGCACATAGCAAAACGCAACTCGTCGTTGTACCTACGGATTGAAAGCGTATGCTGTTTTATAGGTTTTGACAAACAAGCAAAGCTGGCGGACAGTTTAGGTGAAGCCAATCTTCTTATTCGCTGCAAATAGATAGGTAGGTAGATAGATAGATCGAAACAAAGCAACTTCAGGCATAAGCATCTGCTGATCTTCTGCCAATATGCTGTCAATAGCCGTTGTCGTGGCCGTTGTCACCTCATTTTATGATCGCTGCAGCTACCGGTTAGCCACTTGTCAGGGGGTGTCAAAATGCGGCCGGACACTCCCTGCCGAAACAGGAGACCCGCGATACGGCCATGATATACATTCATACGACAGCGACAGCGACTGCAGCGGTAGCAGCATCATAGGGAAAGCCCCAACAACGAGAACACCAACGGAAGAAGACACTGGTCATAGGCGACTAGTTACGAACAAAAAACATAGGAAAGCTAGAAGGCCAGACTCACGGCCGACGTCAACCCTGGCCCTTACACACGTGCAGAAAGAGCTTTCTGTCTGTCCGCTTAGGCGTGGCGATAGCTCAGGACAACCATGAGGAGCAGCAGACGAAGGCAACGACACTAACGGCAAGGCCTATTACGCAATTCCTAAGTGAACAAGAGCAGACGAGCAGAAGCAGCAATTACGAGAACACGAGCGGCACGACAGCGAGCGGTTTGTTGACGGCCCAAGCGTTCAGATGTCAGCTCGAACGATCGGCTAGAATGAGAGTGTCAAGCCAGAACGTCCACGCTCGTATTAGCTGGCAACAACATTAGAGTGTAATTTGTTAATGTCGTTAGACGAGCTGAGTAAACACAATGGACTTATGGAAACCGGGCCATGAACGCTGTCGTGTGACAAAGTGACGCAATCAACACGAGACATTGTTATTATTTTGCTACCGTATTTTTTACGAACATGTGATAACAGGTAGAAATCGTTTCGGACAAAACATCACTATTAATTGTGTGTCATATGTATGCGTCGTCAGATTTACTGATCCTTCCGAAAGGCATGTTAAACGCAATAAGAGCAGCATACCGTGACGCGTATTCGTTTTATTCATATGATTCGATGTTAGTCAACACGAAGTCGGTGTGAAGGTTGTATTTGTTTTGAAGTACCTGCACAAACGCACCTGACAATAATTTATAACAACTATATCTATGAATATTCAGATGATGATTGTATCGTGAGTTTATGTGTGTGTGCGTGTTTAGTAGTCACTGGGAATATATTTCATGTTATGGTCACGCGCATCGTGTCATTGCCACGACTCCCATTATTTCGAACGATGTTGTCGAGATGCAGCAGGCAGCGTGAAGGGGGTGTAAAGAAAACGCGGGTTCGTACATCTACTGAAACTACGATCAATAGATCCAACAGATAGACTGACGAAAGCCGGCAAATTATAAGACGCTGAAGTCACGGCGTACTCTTATAGCAAAATTATATGCCTATCTATGCTGTTTAATCAAATGCAAGGCCCGCTTTGGGTTTAGCGTCGAAATATCCTCAAGAATGCGACCCAATAACACAGAAGCCATTAAATTTTGTCTACTTTTCATATTTTGCCGTTTAAATGCGTTGTCCAGGCTGGCAAGCCCTTCGCATTCCAGAAATTGAATGTATATAAACAAAAATGGAGTACTTCGTTTGAATTCACGTATACGTACATTGTATTACAATCTCTAACATAAATCTACAGGTAACCTTGGTTAGCCTACGGTCTGCCATCCAATATTCATTTTTATATTCTAAAAAGCAAGACTTTTCTTAATGTGTTCTACATGTTGGCGTCATAAGTTAACATAGTTTTGATTACTCCGTCGCCTGTCTATTCAATGTGGTCAGGCTCTGGATCTAAGCGTCCGTCTGTCGACACGTGTAGCCTTTAGCTCTATGCGTGCTTGCCCCCCTCCGAGGTCGATGGCTGGAACGTATGCGTCCCAAATGCCACGTCCCATACATTGAGAAAGCTAATGGATTTGCTAAGCACGAGTTGTTAATGGACAGCACGTATTTGTTTACGCTACGGTAAAAGAGGCTACCAGTTTCGAGCATTGCACAGCGTCGTTTTACTCACAGCATATATGGTAAATAGTACATGCGCGCGTGAAGCTGAGAAAGAGCGAAGTAAACCGATGAACACCTAGTTCGCCGTTACGTTTCACGCAGCTAGTTGTCTATAAAGGAGATATCTATCTCCGTGTACGCTTGTCTGTATATCTGTGGGTAGAACAGACCAATTAGCTAACGAAAACTATTTTTGTTTAGCTGCTAATTTCGGGCATCCGACTGCGAAAACAAGAGGCTACGGATCTTTCATTTCTGTTTGTATAAAGTCTATCTTTTTGCTTATAATTATGGAAAGTGTTTATAAATTTGTCATTATTTGTATACCGCAACAAAAATTAGCCGGCTAACCTTCGTCCATCTACGCGTGCGCTATCAGCTTATTTTCGCCTCCATTAATCTATGCTATTAGTTTACTAGAACCCCGGTAAGACAGAGGTCAGGGATTAAAGTCTCTGGTCTTCAAATGTGTACGGTTTGTATCAATAGAGTTGTTGTATGACAACTAGTAAAATCCGGGGTTTTGTTTTTATTTCTGTGTAGGAAAAAATGCAATCCATCCTGCATTGTTTCGGTATGTCGTACTTTACTTTAAATTTACAAAATACCTCAATGTTAAAGTTAGCTAATTCAGCCCGAGCCAGTGACATAGATATGCGTGTATAACATGCGGGAGATCAACAATGGAAATCTGATTTCCTTAGAACGAGTTCGGTTACGGCGTCGACAATAATATTAGATGGAACTACTACGCTGGATATACGCTTTCGAGCCTTATATTTGGCGTCGCCGTTAGACGGCTGGCTTACTCCCAGCACGAAACGAATTGTATCTGTATATCTACGCCCGGGTTCAAACGCTTAAATAGATAGTATCTAAGCGGCTGTTGTACGTAATTTGGTCCATGCATGCATAATAGCTATGGGGCAATTTCATTTCGGCTAAAGATCGGTGGATAAAGCGTAGTTCCTAGCCACGGCTGCGTGTATTAAAAGTATGCTTCACAATGATGTATTCTTGCTTCAAATAACCATAGCCATTTAGGATAAATAGAACTGATAATAACGAAGGTGTTAGCTTTTGTTGTAATGCTAGCTACGATTTAATATTTTAACACAAAACAGATACTTTTTTTCTTATATCACCTCCTAAAAACATCGAAGTTATATATAAACGTACGGTTTCCATGGCAACACGTTAAAAACGTATCTTTTAAGGCGCGATTTGTACAATCGTTTCGACGTAAGGAAATCTCAGGCCGTAACAAGGACCACTGGCAATTTCAACAAGAATTTGTTTTACTTAACGGTGGGTGTCTGCTACCGGCCTTGTCCGCCGGCCGATGTGTCAAACCAAGCCTTAGCCGCCATTCCCTGAAGCTGGATTCCGGGAGGATTAGGAAGTATCTCTACGCGAAACTGTACTCGGAAAGGTCGGGTCCAGCGGACCTGAGACGGGTAGCGAGTAGTTGGCGAGTCGTAGAATGTACGTTGGTGTGAGTCTCAGTAATATCCTTGAAGAGTGGCTAGGACACTTGCTTGCTTATGTCGGGCCATCTTGCCACAAAGACGAATCTTCCCCTGAGCTCTTAGACGGGAAATAAGGTTCGAAGTAAGATCAGATGGTGAACTGGACGCCGCTAATAAATAAGAGAAAAGCGGACGAAGCTTGTAACTAATGGGCCGCGGCTCAGCCGTTGTAGCGTCGTTGTTGCTGCCGTCCACCCTTCCACCATCTCAAATAGCACCAACGGCTGCCACTATTTACCCGGCGTTCTTTCGAGCGGCAAGGGCAAAGGTGGCGGCAGAGACGGCAGCATCAGCCCTAGAAGGAGCAGACATTGGGGGCCTAGAAGAGCTAGATTCAGCTAGCATTGCAGCTCTGGCAACTTTTACATACAGTCTCCCTTAGTTGGCGGCCGGCCCGTCCATTCGTTCGTTTTTCATAAACTCTCACGGATCTTCTTACCTTCCTCGTCGCACCGCTACTATTACAACGGCAGCTGTGGGGTTGTATACTACGTAAAGGCTGCAGATGGTCAGAGTGAGAGAAACAGAGCTCACGATCAATGTACACATGCACGAAGAAGCATTCCCACTTAGACGATCCAAAACACTCCCCTGGACCATTTACCAACACGCCAACCTTGTGTAAACACATGCAAACACACACACACACGCACACATTTATATGTGCGTACATGGATATCCGTACGAATTTATATTTATATAGGGCTTAACGCTTAAGAAAGTAGGCGAGTGGCTTAAATTTCAGCCAGAGTTTAGCATAAGTTGTATAAGCTTGTTTGTACTGTAATACTAATGCTAGCAGTGGCCCGAGTTGCGGGTCGTGCCGTATCTTTGTAATTTTCTTGCAGCCGATCTTTTTTTCTCTTCCTATATCTTGCGCGCAAGTGGGATGCTGTGAAGACAGTGGGGATACTCAGTTTTTCCTGCGGTACTTGCGTTGTGTAAATAGCGATAATTGTTGTTCTTGTGAAAGGGCCGCTAAGTGACCGACGGGTTCAACCAACGATAGCAGGCTGCAGTGCGATTTAGAATTTTGTTTCAAAAGAAAAACTGAGTCCTTGTTTGTTGGCGGTCATAGAAACCGGCTGATAGTCACCTATGGACCAGCTGACCTTACTTGCAGACTGGCGCCTGATGCGATGGGCCGGAACACCGCGTTGGTGTGAGCTCGGGTGGTTGGGGAAGAATGCGCCGCCGGCAGCTAAATGCGACCTTTATTCTTGCGGCAACGGCTGCTGCTGCTCTTGCAGAGGCTACGACCATCATCACGGCAAAAACACCTCGTGCAGAGATAGCAGGGGGACAACGGCTGCGTCGACAACAACACCAACAACAGCAGATTACTCTCAGGGGGACCCCCTACAACCCTCCTACACCTTGTAACCGCTCATCATAATCGTCGCGGGGTGAGCTGAAGCAACGTTGATGTACCTGCCTACTACGTCGGCCTGAGACCTTGCTCGAATCCGGGTCAGCTTTATAAATGAGCAAATGGGTTAAAACTAACCCCGTATTTATTTCCCTCACAGGCACTTACTAAGCTTCTAGTTTTTACCTTCCTACTTCTTGTTCTTTGCCTTCGAGTCCCAGCATGACCCTTATTACATTTATGAAGTGAGCAAACGCATCGCGGCGAAGCCCTTTTCTGTTGGTCAGACGTTTGCTCGGCTGGATACTAGCTGATTCAGGAGACCAACTGTGCGCGCATATGTAGCGCCGTTCATTTTTTCGTCATATCAATGTTATTACCCACACGCAGCGCTGAACTACTTGCTTCCTGTATACTGTACGCAATAATTTAATGAATGAGTGCTTACCGTGCGCCAGAAGCTGCACTCCTTCGAACGTGTGGCAATACTCGCTCTGTAGAACGTGCTGTGTTGGACTCGACGGAAGAGTCTGCAGCCGACTGTCAATCAAATATATCATTCGTGTAAGTCGTTGCACTTTTATAATATAACGGGCTACAGTTCCTGGATAAATACGTCGATTTTTAAATAATAGTGGCTAATCTAGATTCATCTGAAGTCAAGTGTCAGCAAGACTTGAGTCATCACAATTGGCAATCACTTATTACCGATAATTTCCAAACTACGTCTTATTAAAAAAATCTTGCCTTTCCTTTAACGTACTGAATCTTGCTGGGACACCTATCCATCGTTCATACAATGCCGCGCATGTTTATTTTTTTTTTCTCTGTTACCGCCTTAAACTGAGCCCTGCCTCTTTATTTCGTTCGGCCGGCGAAACGAACTGCCAAGACGGGATGTTTAGCCAAGTTGTCAACCCGAAATGCTTCACCCTGAATCAGCCACCGCTGGATTAGGCTATTATCGGCACTGTGCGATAGTTTCTACTGTAGCAGTCTAGCTAACCTGGTAGGTGGGTCGTCGGAATTCGGTTAGGGATGGATGATCGATCAAACCCATTCCAGGACAGATTTGAAAAATTGAGAAAAGAGGGCCATTCTGTGCTAGGGAAGTATCTTGATAGTGTTTATAAGGCACGCTTGCTTAGTCGCTTATTCCGGCCAAGTTGGCCAGTTCTCCAACCAAAGGGAAGGCAAGTTCACGTGCGGTCAGCGTGACTTCGTAATGATAGCGCCAACAGTACCGGCGCAGCAGACGTGGCGGACGTTGTGTTGGTGGGGTGTGGAACCGATGAGGCTCACTGGTGTGGCGTGCAACAAGCCTTTAGACCGGACCTGACAAGGTAGCAAAAATCGGCCGACGATCCTAAATCGATCAGATAAAAATCGATCAGGAATAAGCGTGAGGTGACGTCATGAACTTTCCAACCAGCTTACCCCAAATCATAACCTGGGCTGCTACTACTCGTTGTATCATCGAAGTCGCGCGTATCGCCACAGCAACGTCAGGACAGGAGAAACCAGGTAATAACCGCTAACGGCGCCTGCATAGTCGTATTGGGCCGGACGCACCAGTGACGCAAAACTAATTACAATATCTGCCATGAAGCTATTGCGCCGCGCGTATATAAGCCTACAAAATGCGTGGTTTACATTTTCAGACCAATTTGTGTGGGCTTTTTTAGACAAGTTTGTATCTTTATTGTTCGATAAGTGATACAATGGGAAAGAGTATAAAAAGTTGGCGGTGTAATTTTTGACCTACTCGTTGTTGTTGCACTTAAAAAGAAAGAAAAAAAGAATTCAGATATGCACATTCGTAATTATATCTACCGTAATTAAATCTATCTAGCATTGCACACCAAAAAAATTTAGATTTCCGATATATATGTATATATATATATGCACTGAAAGTCTGCAGGCAACTAATTTGGATAATGTAAGGCATGATTTTGATAATGGTGACATTCTTCATTTCAACATCTGCCATTACTACTTTATGTTGGAGTTCTAGTTGTAGGAATTGCTCAAAAGAAAAACTGTTCAGCTAGTTTCCATCCGCAACTCTAGGATTTGCCTCAAAGGGATCACCAAGACTTAGTCACCTGAGCTGCCAGGACCATATTCGACGCAAGCTGCAATCGGACCCAATTTCGGCAGAGCATTTCCTTTAAAGGCGGCTTTAGGCGATGCGCCACGTATGCAGTCTGCAACTCGTCTGTATTTCGCGACACCCCACTTGTGGGTTTAAACAACCTCCATTAAGGTCTTCAATAGCCACCGTATAGTTGGACACTAAAATTTCAATATGATACTACGCCGTAGGCCGGACTTATATCCGACATCATACGCATGCGTTTCAAGCCACGTGCAGAGCAAGAGGTGACATGACTCAGATATATAAGCTATAGTAGAAATAGCTTAAAACGCTAATAATATATGATGCAAATCAAATGCTTATTGTCATCGGGTGTGTTAAACGACGAACAGTATAGTTTAACAACAAATGCCGTTTTATACCAGGCACAGATTATTGTGTAGCATACTATGAGAGTGTCTAACAACCCATCTGTAGACCCCCGTCGCCAGAGTGTGGGGTCGTGACTCATTATGAATGTTCAGGCGTTTATATTTGGCTTAGCCGAAGCCAAGGATCGTCTTCCGTTGTGTTACGTCAGCGGCAGCCTAATCGCAACAACGTAATCACCGCACGTCCCACATATTCAAAGTTGATTTCTGGTGGCGCTTATTCCAGTTTCTGAGCCCTGCTTAGAATTCTTCTGCAGCTCTGTTAAACGTCGATGAGGGTAGCGACTGGTCCTCTCTGTGGCCGCAGCCGTCGCCACATGCTAACGTACACGAATCCTATTTGGCGATAAGGCGGAGTCGTCCTGTATATTGGCAGCGTAGATGGCTGCAACAACTGAAAGAAGGACGAAGCCAGCCATGAAAAAGAAGGTGTGGTAGTCTTCAATTGAATTTCATCCTAACTGCCAGCCATCCAGCCGCCGGCAGCGGAAGAGGCAGCAAAAGTAGGGTCTTATTGGAGGTGCGTTCTTTAAATCGAGCAGATATCGTGCCTCCTGCCGATATATCGCGCCTTGAAATGGCTCAAAAGAGGCAACTTTTCTACCACTTCTTGCTTAGTTCGGCGACTTACAGTGTCACTGGTGCAAGAAGTGGGCACACATTTTCCTACAACAACGGGACGCAGGAGAGCTAGGTACCGCAGCGTCTGCTGCAATATGCTGACGCACGCACACCGAAGACTATATAGGCAGGGCCTGCCTGCTGCTATTCCACAGTTGCCCATCTCTCCATTTCTTGGACCATTTCTTAAAGCGGCCGTTCCACCAGCTCCGGTCGCCTGCAAGAGGCCCTTGCAATCTGCTTCTAAGCTTACAACTCGTCTGACTCCCAGGCGGGTCCGAACAACCACTGCATCACTAACTAACGAAAAACGAAGTGCCATCGCTGAGGTTCCTTTTCACTTCCGATTGCTAGACCTTTCGTAGAGCCCTTTCGCCGAGTCTGGTGTTTCTATGCTCACATCTATCGTGGACATAGAGAGGCTGACGTACACAACCGCAGACAGAAGCCTGCGATTTTGTGCGAGAGCATCAGTACTTCTACAGTCTTGGAAGCAGCACATTCACTCCTGTGCTGGGCGGGCAAGTATGTTTTGGCTGTAAAGTAGTTTAACGGATCATGACCAGAGGCACAATGAGTCAGCTGACCTTTCTGTCGGCGCGGCCATCCTCACTCACAACCAAATCTCTTCATGTCATATTAATGTTAGACTGACCTACTCCGGCTGTTATCGTTTCTAGTGATACAATAATACGAACGGGCGAAAAGGTGTACAGGGATGTTGTGTAGAGGGTATACTCACGTCGCTACCGAAGCCGCATCGGATCAGAATGCTCGCTAACTGGCTGACCGACAGGGTTACGGCAGCAGAAAGACAGGAAAAGCTTTCAGACTTTTGCCTAAGGAGAATAGAAAGTTTCTTGCACGCAGTAATCTGCCTCGTAACGCCCACTATTTTGACGCCGCCAGCGAAATAGGGCAGTGACTGAGGCTGCTGGATATCTTGATGCGCTGACGCTTTCTCAGAAAAAGCGGAGAGGCAGTGCGAAGTAGATCTGGTCGGAGTCGCTCTACTTTTTGGGATCTGCTGCTTGGTCAGCCCTGTCAAATGCGGGCCTTGCCTAAGTTTCCAGATATCTTTCTCTATGACCAACTAAAAGTGGAGCCCACACTGCGTAGCATAACTACCTACCATACGCAGAGAAGCTACATAAACGCCAAGGCGACCGTGCGAAAATGCTACGCCGACTAAAGCTGTTTGACTGTCGGAGTAGTTTCAACGGCTATTGTTAGCGTGGCGGCTGTTGTTACAGCAATATTTCTTTGAAGAACCTACGCCATTGAGGTGTGCGATTCAAACGAACTGGGCGTCGTCCAGCTGAAAAAGGTTTCGAGCGCAGCAGAATCGAGCCGTTTATCTATTGTCCAAATTGCAAAGCAACAAACTGCGGTGGCTGAATATTACCAGTGAGGCGATGTGTTTGGGAAGAAGCACAGTTACCGCCATCGGCCGCACGACCACAAACCACCCACTCGGCTCACTCGCCGTGGACGTTCGTCACTCGTTGCGACCGGCGAGCAACAATTGAAGCAATTCTGTTTTCAGTTTATAATTCAACTACTGAATCTACGCTACTATAAAGTGCTACCTGATCTAAGCTGAGCCTTGTGATACTGCTACTGCCGGCGGGCGTGCATCAGCTTAACAAATTAGTCCACTCGTAGAAGGCAACTCTGCCTCTACAGAACGTCGCGCCCCTCACTAGCTAGCATAGTCTTGAATGGTCACTGTGCGACTGGCCTCTAATGAGACTACAAGTACAGGTCAGAAGTGAAATACCAGCCATTCTTAACAGCCCCCAACCGTCGCCTTGCGTAACGAATCGGCTCATATGCGTTAGTCGAAGGAAGAAGCCTAACCAGCCATTCAGTTTTCCAGACAGGCCAACTATCCGTCGGTGCCACTGTTGTTGCCGCACTTCGTGCCCAGGACGCTAAGATTCTTCTACAGCCCGCCTCTAGTTCGCCATGCTGTCAAATCTATTTCGCCAAGTTGAGCACGCTGCCATACAGTAGGTGCAGCATCGAACACCGCTGTCGCCTCGCGCCCGACAGTTCACCCTTTTTAAAGTGTGCGACAGAGACAACTCGATATAGCAATTCGACAACCGGTAGAGGCGTGCTCTGTGTGTAATGTGCGCGTATTGAGCACTACGTTCAACATGCGCGTAGTCGAAAGAGTTTACGGTTGCTACCTTCCAACCGGGCGGCCGGCAAAGTTCTCTTTCGTGACGATGGAGTTGTTCGTGCAGGGGTAATATTTATCCTCAACGAAATTGTCCCTTTTACTGAAGCTAAGGAGATGGTAACGGGCGTCACTTACCGAAGGGGGCTGAGAAAGAGACACTTGGCGGGAGATGAGGAGTATGTGGGTCAAAGAAGGAGAAATTAGGCGTCTCCCAAGCGGAGGAATACGACGGATATGAAGGCGCTGTCACCGTCTTCTTCATCGTTTTCTGTAGACCCGACGCTTATACTCCCTCACCCATCGCCCCGACTAAGCCTGTTCCTTTCCTCGTCATTTCAAGGGAAGCTACGAAAAGATACTTTCAGCGTCTACACAAATGCTAGACGGCCATCAGCGGGGTAGAAGGGGAAAAAATCGGGATAATAGGGGCAACGTAGGCAGTGTGCAGCTAAATAGTAACAATCAGCCGGGTTGACATGCGATCGATTCTTAAGGTATTATCCCGCCTGAATCATGATATTATTTCTTGTCCGTCAGTTTCTGCCATCGTTAGAGTTAAAATCCAGCAAAGCCTCCACACCGTTATGGGCATCCCTGCACTCATCGCCCCCGCCACGTGTTTGGCTGCTCGAGGTCGCTACGAATTTCGTTCATTATAACGACACAGCAGCTAAGACCACGGCGGCACCCATACTTACTATCACCGCCAATGCGTGACACATTAGCCTCTAAGCAGCGCTCTTAGGAACTTCGAAAACAGAATCGGTAAGAGGAACCCAGCGTATGTTCGTTCATTTAGACTTCAAAAAACCTCGTCTTTCTTAAGACTGTGTGTGTATAATATCGGTTGGTCGAGCTGGATGGAAACTTGCCTCAGTACAGGGTACAGGCCCAACCTAAAGATGCCCGACTAGCTGGTAAGCAGGATGGTAGACTTGTTGATCGGCCCAATTGCAGGAAAGATTGCCAAATCCTTGATTAATTCTCCTACTCGTTGACCTTCCTGAGCGCCCGCTAACCGGCAGCGTCAGCCGGCGACAACCTGTCCTCCGAGCACACATGCTTGCTTTGGCTCCCTCACTGCCTCTATGTGTACTTTTCCCTTCTTGTATGCTTTCTCTCTAGTTTTTCTCTCGGTGTTGCATTTTTTCTGAATCCCTTGACTAGTACGGTGGCCTGCACCAACCGGCAGACCCACATCGTCCACCAGTGTCGCTGCTCCTGATTCGTGTGCAAGTGGTAAAGAAGGCGTAAGAAGGAGAACTCGAGTCGCATGAGGTGTTTTTTTCTATTGCCAAATCAGGTCCTTGAAACCGGATCACTGCCTCTGCTTGGGCGGTTGACCTCACCGCGTATCCATTCATTCCTTTCTTGAATATAAGAGACAGAACGCATAGATATAGAGCTGTTCCCGAAATTTCCAATACTAAAGGTAAGAATTACTAGTAGAGCTGGCTTGACTACATAGGCTAGCCCTGTGGTGTACCACAACACGTCGTCTTTATTCGTTGTAGGGGTCGACAAAGGAAGAATTGCAGATGCGAAGGGGAAATTCATAAAACAATAATTATAGCAAAAATTGTTTCTCCGGTTTTATGTAGCATTGTTTCGCAATGTAATAAAGAAAACATTAATCGTGTGCGTAAAAAATCTTGGCAATAAATTATCATAGGAGTCTATCCAGGATGATATCATGTTCCAAGCAGTCTGTGTTAATTTTCTCGCAGTAACTTTTGCCATCGAAGCTAGCTTGATCGTACATGTGGCTGTCGAAGTAAAAGTGTTAGATTGATCAAAAAGTAAGTAAATATTCTGTTTTATTTTTCAAAAGATTGCTTTCTATAGGTTCGTTTTAACGTAAATGTTTTTAGTGAAAGGTACATCTTCGATACTTATGTCAATGTCAAAACATCATCGAAACAGTCTGATTATTTTCGCTGTATACGACGTAGAGCTTTTTAAAAGTGGTTTACTCAATTCAAAGATGGGATTTTAAACCTGCAGGATGCAGCAGGCGCCCGTCAGCCATCCGAGGACCATGGGTCAAAACCAACTCGTGGATTCGTAGAGAAAATAAACTGCGTTCATGCAATTAATATCAGCAAATAACATCACGAATCTTCACCCTGTGGCATTTTCAATAGAGCTAGAATCCCAGGTGCCCCAGAAACTGAATGCGGAACACAAGAACGTACGGCCTTTCGTTACCATCCAACGTTTCATCCTGTATCAATTAGCAGCCCGCCATATTGACAAGTATTTATACAGGATAGGTATGAGAGACGACGGCTAGTATTTTGACGTTAACATAAAGCAAATGAACGGATTCATGGCTCTGGGAGACATATTTAAGCCTACAGTGAAGTTAAATCATCAACTAAAACATAACATGGCTCCCGTTTTTTTTCAGTCAATTTTTCCTTCTTGAAGGGTTTTACACACTGGAAAGTGGGTAAGAAGAGCAAAGTGATTGACAAAAATATGGATATAGCCTAAGTGCCTCGAAAAGACGAGGCTGTGGAACAAGAAAGGCACAGTAAACACAGCAAAGCCATCGTTCTCCACGACGATGCCGGACCATACGTAATAAAGGTTTCCACCGTGTTACCAATGAATTACGAATTAATGCTTTCTATTACTGGATAATGAAATTTGTATCAATATATTTAGCAATGAAGAAAACCTAGAAAATCAGCTAGACGAGTTCTTCAAAGTATTGGCTGAGAATTAGAAGAAGTGCTGATGAATATATAAATAAACAAACCGATTTATTCTTAGAATTGGAGTGAACTATTGTGTTTTTATTAGATAAAAAACCGCCGTTACTCTTTATAGGAGCATATAAAAATAAGGGCAAGAATAACAGCTTAAGTTTAGTCACCGCTTGATCCAAATTCTACGGGCATCGACATCATGATCATTCACAATAAAAGTTAAAGCTTCAACTAAAAACATAATTTTATCTATGTCTGGACAGCTATGTGTGTTGAATTCAAGGAGATTAAGTGGCATCAATACGCTCGTGTTCCTTCAGGGGATTATATCTCTGTAGAACGTTAGCAATGCAAAGCAGAGCGCTAGTAGAAAGGCTCCGAAGTCACAGGCTAGAAAAGCAATATTAAACATATCAATAAGGCGTAAGCACCAGCAATACCATACTGTATTGAACTTTATGCATGTATATATAATCTTAAAACATAAAGCGGATGGCTGTGAAGCTCTCGTTCTTGCCAGGTAACAACAAGGCTAAGCCAATTAGTTACGTTTTGTTAACAACAGTCGGGCCGCTAACGATATGGTCGAAACCGCGAAAGAATTGATCGATCGCCCGGCCTGTTGGGGACAGCATCTGCTGAAGGGGTGAAGAGCACGAGCGGCATACGAAGGAACGATAGTGGTCAGCAGACCAAGTTGTGAGGCGGGACATACACGTTTATACACTTGCTACCAGTGCTCCGAGCTTGGTTCGATTTGAAGATTGATGCAAAAAAGACATGTTAAAGTTTCAAAGCAAAGCTGTAAAAACCTTTTTCTCAAACTGGCCCGAAATTTTTTCAGTGTTATACGAGGGGCTATGGCAGAACGATTGAAGTTCGTGAGTGCCAAGCGGTCTTTGCCAAATGAGCTATGTGTGAAACTCGAGTTTAAAATGCTCTTACATAGATTTTAAATAGCGGCAAGATAAGTTCTAAGATAGGAGCTAAGGTAGAATATCTATGTAGATCGTATGTGGAGTTTATTGGAGCGACTAGAAACTGTATGCCAAAGAAGAATGGTACCATTATGAAAGAGCACTAGGTGACGCTAGTGTTCTCTGAGCCAAGCCGTACTCCTGCGAAATATCAGCCTCAGTATATTAATCATACTGGATAACTAGCAAGTTCTAAGTGGGCGGCGGTAATACGTGTGTTGCGGCAGAGATGGGAGAATCTTCCAATGTCGACAAAGACATACTATGTACCAGCCCGAGGGGATCACGACCGATCCTGTTAAAATCATCAGAGGCCTTGGAACTTACGATCGGAGCCACCAGGACGTAAACCAAACGATATGCCAACTGAATGCGTGCAGAAGGCCACCGAAGTGCGTCTCCTTCTACTCTGTCAGTAACGGATTTGCCAATCTGTCATTGGAGAAAAATGAGCATATGCCCTATTGGATAGGGCGAACGGTTGCAATCGCTATGCCGCTATGACAACACGATGTTCAGAACAATAGAAGTATAGTAGTGTGGTACTATACTGCTACGGAAACTGTATTTGAAGTTTACTGAGAGAAATGAGTCCCTGCATTTCGTGTTTATTGTTTTATAAGGAGACTGATAAACTACGGAGAGGAAAATGAAACAAGCTAAGGTACGATTGCAACACGGTGGTGGCAAATATTGAGGAAAAGATTGGATCAGATCTAGTTTCTCACAAGAGGATGGCAATACAACACATTTTAAATGTTTGATTTGATTATCGTGATATCGACTACCACACAGGATCATATGACCACGATACTACTGCAATACGAGTGATTTCATGTCGCATAAAAACCCCCAGCCTGATTGGGACGCTCGCCCCAGTGCTTAGTGACGGGTGTCTCAACTAGCCCTAACGTCATCCTCTAAACAGATCTTAATCGTAAAACCGATATGAAGCGCATGAGTATGCATGTCACTGCAAAAAAACACGCGGTTTGGGTGATATTGACTACACACTGAAATAACAATATATTAATATACTACAAAAGGTGACCGTCGAGTTCTTTTGCTGGTGTTGGCGTAATCATTATTAAAATAGTGTTGCAAGGAGTAAAGAAGGATTTACACGGGCCGGGGACGAGGGGTAGGCCTGGGTCGTTATCGCTGCCTCCTGCTAAGCTGGCTGCCGCTGTCCGGTCGCTGCCCCTAGAAACGGAGTGCATTACAGCTTCGCTTCAGCATCATAAAGCGAGCGAACAGAATGTGGTTAAAATGACTATCGCACTTACTGACCCTGAGCCAGTCAGCAGGCGAGACTAATCTTATTCATATTCTGCTCCCTTAAATGGGTATGGCAGAAGCTTTAAATGAATCGAACGAACGAAAAGATCTGCCTACTCGAAAGTTCGGGAAGCTAGCTAACACTAAGTATGTAGGAGTACGTGAAGGGATCGCTTGGATGGAGAGCAGGGCACGTCGCCGTAAGATACCGCTGGAAACGGAGCAGCCAGAGAATGATGAAAGGGAATAAGCAAAATAAGGTAGGAAGTGTAGGCACATTGGGAAGCGAGGAGCAAGAATAAACAGTAGTTGTAAAATATCCAAAGCAAATGAAAGACTTATATGCCAATATACTTTACATACATACACAATGTTACTCATATAGTACGCATCTTCTATGGGACATATTGTGTATACAAGTGATTGTCATGCTTATTATTTACTAATATGAACCAAGTGAGGGGAGACACACTTACGCCCATATAAATATGTACCATACAGTGCAGCAAAGCAAACAATGAGCCCACAGTAAATCGCACTTAAAAAAAGAATGCACCTAAAGACGATCGTTATTTTGTCTACTGGTGCTCCTATTGCGAGCTAATGGGGCCTGTTGATACCTGAATATTAATAATAGTATATTTTATTAACAAATTTGCAAGTGCAATACTATATCAGGTGGAAATAGAAAGCGAAGATTTTCTTGTCCGAGTCCCCTGTCCACTACATCTCATAGATGGTAGTGTTACAATATTAGTAATAGCAGTTAAGTAGCTGATTTTTATAAACAATACTGGAATTATTTCGCCTTCCATTAAGTCGTTTACTAAACTAAGTCTACGATACGAGTTATGCCACCTGATTGGCTTTGGATATTGAATTTTATCGATAGGGGGAAATATGAAAAAATTCATTACATGGTCCTGCCTATTCTAAATCAGTTGCCAAGTTAGGTTAAATATAGCAGTTCGTTCTGACTGTATTATAATCTCAGAGTAGGTCATTCCGGTTCTGAAGGAGCATTGCCACTTAACCGGTTAAGATAGATTCAGATATTACATTATATGAGAGCAAAACTTTTTGCTAACTTTAAGTTATTTAATTGTTTAAGGCAGCAGAGTCTTAGATTAGAAGGTGCCTGTACCTTGTCCTTGTGAATTCCAGAGACAGTTTAGGTATGGTTCCTATTATGGCATTAACGTATGCACTTAATGTAAAGCATGAGATAATCAGAACTACTATTATGACTTTTTTACGCTACCTGATAACAACCTTATGCGATCTTGTGATATAACACTATCTTGATACTGTTGAGTCTACCCCCCCCCCCCCCCCGCAGCAATGCCCGCGTGTCTTTGTCGCCGATGGGAAGCTCGCCGCTATAAAAATGCTTTAAGGCCCAAAAGGTAAAGTGTGGTACTAAGCTAAACACCCGAAGCAACTGAGCTGCGTTTATGCTACGCGTGCCTTAGCAATATAACTGAGGGTACCGGTGAGATTAAAAGACCCCTTGAATCATGTGCAAAGTACAAGACGTTTATCATGTGTTTCTTCTCATGTGACAATAATGCACAAGCAATTGAAAGAAATAAACGTGGACTACTATGCTATGAATTAAAATATATATATACGTGTTTTCTTTTGGTACAAACGTTAAAACCTATGTATGCCAAAAACTCGTTAAGTTGGTAAGACTATCTAGGGACAATAGAAACCAGCTGTAAGTATGTAATGAGCCAATGTCGAGAAGTATTATTGAGCTATGTTTGGCTCAACTTATGAAATGATGTACTTTAATAAATAGCTGAGCTTCGGGTACGGATGTAGAATGTCGATGCAGCATGTCAGACACCCGTCCTAATAGTCCCGATGCTTGTTTTGTCCCACATAAAAAACTCCCCTAGGGAAAACGTGAAATATAGCATGCTTCAGTACAATAATACCATGTATTCCTCGTAATCAGAACTTTGGTACTGAGGAATTGAATAAATAACGGGAAATAGGCCGGTCCTTGTTCCCATTTTTAGGTTCCCTCCCAGCATTTGACTGAGCAGCTGACTACCAGCAAACAAGACAAGCTTTCCTGTAGTAACAACGAGTGCAACAGAAGAGCTTGTCTCATCCTTCCTTTGTCCAAAGGCCCATTTCGTGCAGGTGTAATCGTAGGGAGTACGAAAAGATGGAAATCTCTGGCAGAATGACGACGGTGGTTACGGCCAGATAACAGGAAGTTCAATAGTCAGGACAGCGGCGACAACGACACAACCAGGGAAAACCAGCATATTATAGAAAAGGACCGGTCTAAGACGCGGACAACAACGCCGGCCCCGGTAATGATTCGCATAATGCTTAGGTTGCTTTTACTATTGCTCTTAATGGCGACGATGTTTGTCAATGCTAAATAAAATGGAGACAATATCGGTTGAGACAGCGACAACAACAAACAACAACGCTATATCCGAGGCCATGACAAAAAGATTCATAAACACATAAAAAACACAAGACAGCCTAATAGAAACAGGGCAAGAAGATACCTGAGTTTATCGTTCCTTACACGATGCAAGCACATACAGACGTTAGCATTAGAGCGTCGGAGGCATAGTTTTGACGATGCGTCTTTAAAGGCTAAAAGACTTAGAATGCTTAGAGCTTAACAAGGCTATTAAATGGACGTACAGCATATGCCGCTAACTCGCAATACTCGTAGGAAGCGCGCAATTAGTAGAGCTATTTGATGCGCGTGAAAGGTTGCGCCAGAAAGACATTTATAGTATGTAGGTACCTCTGTTCGATTAACGTCAATTGGCCACCGTTCCTGGGAAACAGTTTGCCCCTGGAAGTACACAACGCATACAATAAGCATTGTAGTAAGTCAGTTTAAGAACGCATGTCACACTATTCTCATTATTAATAGTACGATAGATATTAATATTCGGATCATATGTATGAACCGAGCAATATGAATTTTGTCATGGTGTTGCGCTCCGTTGAAAGGTTTTTGGCTATCTACGGACAACTAAAGGTCTTATTTGTGTACCTGCTAAATTGGGTGTTCCTATAAGTGAATTTGAAAGCGTAAATAGGGATAATACAACTCCTATTGTCCAATTGGGAACGTTTTCGGTAGTTACTCGGTTGAGTTACTAGGAATGAGTTACTTATGAGTACTAAGGAGACACTTTTAGCAAATAGAAAATCCTTTCGCTGGCACACGACATGTGGATTTCAGTTAAGTGAAAGCTAGCGGTCGCTATGCCGTGTTCTAGGATGACGTACACAAAGATTTTCGACAACACGGAGTCTAATTTCTTTGTGCTTAAGGCTATTAATGACACTCCACTATCCACTGCACTTTCGATGAATCGCTTACAAACAGGCCGATTGATGCCTTTTCTTCTTATCCTCAGTTCAAGTTTATTCATTCTTTTTTGCCGTGAAGTGCGTTGTCTGGTCACATGGGAGCAATTGTAATGGCGTGATTATGATCGTATGCATTAGGAACAATTGTGTATGAATAGAGAAGCGCAATTTCTTCATGGTCATAAGATGAAGTGACCCTGCTATAGTTTACTATGCTACCCAGTATTCTAACAGTTACTATCAGCACAGCGAGGTCGTTTACTTTTCGCTATACCGAAAACAATCGAATATAGTTGGTTTTTTCTTCAAACGTCGCAATCAGTCTCACCAATACCGTGCCAGTGACAACAGCATAACAGAAATATACAATGCAGACTCGTGAGCGTCCCGAAACAATTGACCAAAACCCCAAAACATCGCATCGCTAAGCCTACGCGTTGAATTCAGTGTGAGGATACAGCGCGATACCTAGCTAAGTCTAGACCTTTAACTTCAACTCTAGACTTACTCTGTTTCGGTTCGGCGTGCTTATAGAAAATAGCGTATTATCCGGTTGCAGGCAGTGGAACCTATGAGAAAATAGCTCATCAACAGTAGGCCTGCTTCATGTATGTATTGACCCGCTATTCCAAGAACCTATTCATTTACGACGATCGGTGGCGCGTGCGATCGAGCACGGGTTAAGGGATTCGGGGCAACTGAAAAAGATTATCTTCGAAGAAAGTTTCGTATTAATCTCTTGTTTATCGAAATAAGAATCCGTTCCTAGCGCGAATCTTTGTTTGTCAAGTCCTTTTAGCAGTGGACATTTGTTAGTTAAAGGAGTTTGCCCACGGTAGACAACTCTGTTTGCCTTCGACGACGCTACCCTCTACAAACGACGAATAATGTCTCAGTTAGCTCACCCACCCATCGTTCTTCCCCAATCTACTCCATAACTTCTGTACCCAGCCCCATAACCATAACTGGATAATAGATATTGGCCAAATCTATCAAAAACGTCCACATCGAGCTTTCCCTAAAACTTTACAGCCCTCCAGGGCTTCATTACGTTTCGAGTCGGCTACTGCTGCAAGTGGAAACGTTTCGGTCAAGCAGTGTGGTCCTTTTCGAACTCGTTCACCATCCATCATCGACTAAGTCAAGCCACATTTTCAAATGACAAAGAATTTCTCCTTTAGCGGCGGTTTTTCAAGGAACATTCTACGTCACAGTTCCTCGAAAACTTATTGCTTGAAAAACTGTTGTGCGAAAATGCTTAGTTAAAACGACATTTATAAATCCGAAGCAATGCGTGCTATTTAACACCAAAGAAAGCTAAAGCCACTTAAATCAAACAGGGCATTTGTGAATACAAAACTACCATTATATCCTCTATGCTTCGGTTTCAACGTCTGGTATTCCCGTTAGGCGTTCTGTGAGGCAGACGATTGGCTCCTGCTAGCACAAAACGAGGTCTGTCCATGTCCGGTTTTGAACCCAGACCACGTGTCCCTAATATTAGCAAGCAAATACGTTACCCACTTATCTGTAATGTCATTTGAGTACGCATTAATACTACATTCCAGTCTTCTCTAACGGTAAAACCGAATTATAGTTTTACATTCGATGGTGAACGCCTCTTGTACAGTGTATCTGTATTATTTACAATATTTCGAGGAAGAAGTTTAGCTTCGTTGAGCTTTTCCAACATTGACCCGCAACAGATCGTTTTCAACGACCCCCATTAGTTATCTTATCTTGCAAGTAACCGTCTGCACTTGACAATGGATAATACTATCATTGCCATTCACGAGCTGAGCATTTTTTCGCCGGATTTGTAAAACAGCTGGAGCGCTATGATAGGATGCAGTAATATACGCCAGGCAAAACAGCCACTACATTCAAGGAAAGATATCGTCCAAGGAAACTTGAAGCATGATAGCCGAGTGGCCGGCTTACCGGATACCAAAAAGCCTTTCATGATTTCACGTTGCCAGCCCCGATGGGGCCCGGCGGGTTTGCCCTATCGCGCTTCTTATCCTGTGTAGGAGAGGACCCCTGCTGGCCCTGACGTAGGTGTCAACAGCCTATAGTGGCCGATGATCCACCTAGGCCACACGCAACGACCACACCCAACCGTAGTACACCTATTCGCCCTCTTTGTTTCGTAGTGGCCGTTCCTGGGTTAAGTTAGGAGGAGCAAGTGGGCCAGATAGGATACTTTCTCTCTGCTAGCCTACCTGTCTACTAGTGAAGTTTGCGTAGGATCTATAAAGGAGTGAGAGTGGAAGGAATCTTTCTCATAGAATCCACTGGTTAGGAGTCAGCCCTTTCGACTTCATAGATGCCCCCTTTGCTTGCCAGCCGGTTTCGATTCCAGGCCCTGTTAGGCTCTGCATAATCTGTCCACTGCGGAAAGGACACTGCATGCAAGTTACTGCTTGGACTTATCATGCAGCAGCAATACCAACATCCATCGTAGCAGCACAAACAACAACAACGTCTATGAGAGGTGATTTGATAAGAGGGGGATGGGAGAAGGCTATAGGAGACCTGCGCTCCTTGGTTTCGACAATCTCGTCTTTCTCCTAACCATATTCAAATAGGCATTTAAGGCGGAAGTGCTACACGCCGTACGCTGTAAGCAAAATGCTACTACTGAAAACAGAGGAGGAGTATATTGAGAAGTAAGAAGGAGTGCCGTGAATTAAGGAAATAAGTGTGAAGCGTGTGTTGTACATTTACACATCGTGACCGGATTGAGGTACTGCTTGTCGACACAGTCGAGCAGCCTCGATCAATGCTAGCGTCCCCTACCCTTTCATCTGAGACGATCACCCCGGTTTCGAGTTCTCTGAAGATAACGGCAGAAACTGATGGGAGCTGTAAGCAGGTCCAATGAACGAACTGACGAATTTTGGTTTGAGTGTGGATCGGTGCACAAAACCTGATTTTGGTAGCAGCTCTATTGCTTTGGCTGCTCTTGCCTCTCTATCTACCGCCGCTTGTCTATAGAATGGGAAGTGGTCGCAGTAGCAACAGGGGCAGATCCTCAAAGATTGGATGCCTCTGCTTCGATAATGGGTAGCTTGATGCGTCTGGGAGACGCAAGGAAATATGAGCGGCATCTACTGTTGTTGCCGCTGTTGCTCCTGAAAGGAGTCGGAACTCCGGCTAGCAGTCGGTTGCAATGAATGCGGTCAGTGTCGTCATGGGCCAGTAGCGACAAAAATGATAGCAATAACAAGATCAACCTACAACAGTAGCAGCGGGATAGGCGGAAGGAGGTTGGCGTGAAGGACCCGTGTGATCAACAAGTTTTGCTGTATCCATCGAAGGGCTTCTGCTACCTTCCAACATCTATTCTCTAGCACTAGGGACACTGCTGCTGTTGCTGCGGCAATGTAATAAACGAGTCGAACATTTCTTTGTTTCCCTCTGTTTTTCCGGTTACACTCAAAAATCCAAGTAAAGGCGAACCTTTATGGATGATGATTAAGTGGTTTCGCTTTTAGTCGTCAATGTGACCACGACAAAATTATGGGGCGATAATGAAATGAAAAAAAAGGGAGCAGGGGATGGTATAAACGAAAAAAAGTACGAGGCCTTTAGGTAGATAAGTATGCTGGCTGGTGTCTACCTGCAACTATAGCATTCTATCTACGTACGCTCTATTGATAATATGTGCAATAACGACGACACCTGGGATGATCAACCGTGAGCAAAACAACATAGGTCAGAGCCGCTACTTGCCGCTTGGTGCCAATTGAATGCCCGACGCCTTTGAACAAACTAGCAAAAAGAGCATAACAGAGGCGGCAACAGCGGTAGTAAGACCTGTAGTAAAAAGGTCGAAAAGCAAGGGCAGGCAAAGGTTTCGACCTGGTGGCGTGCGTGCACGATATTTGTGAGCAGAAGAACAATACGTGCAGGGGCGCCAGCGGCAAAGCCGCTAGGCATCCCGCCGCGGCAGCCAACTCAACCGACAAAACTAACGAATGCAGGCAAGGAAGCCTAGAGGAACTCACCTTGTTGATTCTGGTACGGCTAGTCCTATTGACTTTTACTGGACTTGTAGTCCTGCCAGTATTCTTTTGTCAGCCAACTCCCCGCTGACCGCCGGCTGAACTTGTAGCACTACAAATGACTGTGCCCCCCCTCCAGCTGAATGGCCTGCCAGTTATACTGTTTACAGCAACGCTGCTTTTTTTTTGTCGTTACTTGTCGTTACAATAGCGGCTTACCACAAACAATAGTCGCCATAACTACCAAACAGTCCATACATAGATACGATGGATCTAACTGCTTAGCAAGCAGACTAAGCCTTTGTGCTTCATCTAAACCCTCTTCCAAGGTCTCTAGGACTTTTCGGCCAATACATAAACAATAATATCTGTTAATGTAAAAATCGCCGTCAGCCTGTTCACTGACTGGCGGGGATTATCACATCACTCACCTCTTCGCTCTGAGTTACAAAGGTCGATGGCGGTGGTGATTTTGTTGTTGTTACTGCTGCTGCTGACTGGGAACGCTGGTGCGGACGGGAATGGGACAATAAGAAGGCAGGTGCTGGTAGAATCGCCGTATAGCGGTGCTAACTGACATTGTTGTGATTGTTATTATTTACCTCGTCGACAAAGGGTATGCCATTTTTGTCCAGACAAAGTACCAGCCGCCGCTAACTCCGGTGATGGCAGAAAGCAAAGCTGAGCTTTAGCTATACAACTCACAGTAGGACTGAGGCATAGCTCGCTCCACGACATTGGAGTCGTTTGTATATTCCAAGTCGGTCCACGCCTGCTACTAATTACTTGCCCTTCATTTGTGGCATGTATCGTCGAACAAGGTACCGAGTTGGACCAGTCAGTGAGGCGAAATACATGTGTGCTAATGCAGGATTAGACCGCTCGCTATCTCTACTCATATCCTGATCACACGCTCATAGTGGTAACTCCATAACTGTTCGTATATCTATGGCCCAATGTGTAAACGGCGCATATGGTCAACGCGAGGGTCTCCGCAGATAATTGCGGGTAACCTTTGTCGGGGCACCTTCTAGTAACTGAAGCATGTCAATCTGGCCAAGCTCAAAGAGGGAACAGAAGGGACATGTTGGGGTTATAGATGTCCGAGAATAAAGGCCAAAACAAAACATGCTGGCGAGGTGCTTTTCGTTGACTTTGCGCTAAACAGCGGTCGCATGACAGACGCCGATTAACAGGTAACGCAAATCATTGTAGACGTTAACGCCTCAACCTACGTGCTGGCGCTGTTGCTGTTGTAGACCAGGTTGAAGGAGAGAACCTACCGCGTACGCTGCTTTGCCCATCCTGACCCATTATCACGTAGCCCACAAGTGCAGCACTGGCACTGCCCAATCACGGAACGTAATGCACGGTGAGCTAAGCAAGTAACTCACCTTAGTTTTCCATCGTCCACGTCTTTCGATCGACCGGTCCACGCCTCCTTAAACATACCAACAAACATTGATACATCACTCATACTAACAATTATCTTTTGCACTATACCAACTGCAATTGGGC
>NW_019213178.1:39911-95662 GCF_002532875.2 Varroa jacobsoni | reverse complement strand
TAACATAACATATCTAGATGTTGATATATCAAGTTAGTGAGTCAATTGTGCCATTTGTCCTATTTCGGTTAAGTGTGTAATTGGCATGATGATCGCCATGCTGTAGAGGATCGTGCCCAATATATTTAGTATTCTTTCTCTTTGTTTCATAGCGCTGTTCATTTTAGCGTTGTGAAGTAAAAATCAAATTGAAGATCCACGCAAATCAGGTCGTTCGCAAGCGAAAACGCAAGCGTCTACAGATGCCAGTTTGCGAGTTCTCCTTTGTAATCTTCATAAATATAATTGCAAACACATTCGTAACCACATGAAAATAACATGTAAACATTCGGAAGCAAAAGAGTAGTGACGACTCTTCAGGGTTATTCTACGACAAACTGACTGTTGCAGTGACGTACAGCATCTCGCGCAGTTCGCGTTCAACACAACAGACCATCCGAAGCTCTCTTTCATCGCAAGAAAGAATCACACGAAAATACAAAATATCTTGCCTGTACGCACGTAATTTTGGCGCACATTTGGGCTATTTAGAGACGAGAGCAAGCTCTTTATCTTTCGAAAAATATTAGGTCTTTGTAGTATTTTCCAGAAACCAGTCTGTTCTACGCGACCAGTACGATACCAGCCTTAGGATCGACGCTTTCGATGTTAGATACGAGAAGTCAATTTACTGAGGGTTAGGCAGATCAGTTCAGTAAATGCGTCATGAGATTCAGCTTTTACTTACTACTTTAATTATATCTATCGTTGGATCATTTCTTCGGTGAATTCTAGTGACTTCAGCTGACAGGTCATATACGAATACAGCTGGTTCGATTAACCTCGAAAAGCAGCTTGTTCTAATTTAGTTCTCAAAAGCACTTCACTACCGCTCACACGTTTCTGTTAGATTTAAGCCCGCTTATACTAATTTTTAATTAGGATTAACCGCCACAATGGACGACCTCTTTCAGTCAGTAGAAATTTTAAGACTCGTTTATGAATAACTTCGTCTGACGTTCTTCGTTGATTTTCTTACGTTGTCTTCTTGAGAACAAGCGATTCCATACAATCCACTTGTAGATTATACAAACAGCTCGTCAACTACAGATAATAGCGACCGCAGTACAAACCGATAACATTTCAGATCCTTTTTCCATTTGAACGTACAATGACCGACAGCTCTGCGAGCAGAATGTACGAGGAGAATACAAAAATGAGTGACGGTTCAGTGATTAGAAAGACTATTGCGGCCGAATGGAAGGCAGCCAAGACAGTAGTTTACAAAGTAGACGAAAATCTTTCAATATTCAAAATACTCAAATAGGCGAAACTACTTACTCAACTTAGCCTAAGATATAGTTTCGTACTGATTCTTCGCAGGTACACTGCAGTCGCTATACAAATAAGAGTAGCTAAAGGTCTCATTCAACAACAAATATATCGCTAATCATATGGATATGGAACGAACTGTCACGTCTTCATGTATTCTAGCAGAGTAGTAACGTGATATCGAGCAGTTCCTTACACACAGAAATACGTCACGTTCGCTCGACTGTCACTCTTCCAAACGCTTTTCTCAAATCGTACATAATTTCGTCTGCTCTGCCCCATTACGAATTATGCAATCAATGCAAATATATTTTTGCTCATTTCTGTTCACTGATGTTCTTCTCCGCATTATCTTATCTGCCAGTCAGTAAAGACCCCAGGTGTTCAAATTCATATTCTCTTCAACACTATACTAGTTTGTGTATGCGTTGTGCCGTCGATGTTTCCCTGACCCGGAAAGGGAGAGAGAGCGAGAGAAAGAAAGAGATAGAGATTCGTTTGTTCTATTAGCACAGTCCTCCATGCTGTTCATACTTTGGTAATATCCTCTAAATTTATATTCGTAGGCTTCGTCTTGTTAATTATGTTTTATCCAAAAGACGATACGGCGTGTCGTACCATGATTACTGCGTTACGTCTTTTCCTGAACACGCCACCACCGGGCCCATTTTCGACTTCAGCTTTGTTCAACAAGGCTCTTCACCCGTGATGAACTGACCCTCTGTACGTTAGTGGGAATGGCCTGAGAACGTACCGTCTGAGTTGTATTCGTTTTCTCGCTCGCAACTGGAACTTGTTATTAATATTACACTATCGTGTACGGATGGTTTCATATGGCAGGGCTTGGTTAGACGTTTCTCCCGGACTACATTGTACGTCCGTGGTCAAAACAGCTAGTTTGAAGTTCCACAGATGGAACCATCTAAGTTTCAAACCACAAACGCACCGTGGTAGTCGATCAAGTGTGGGAACTGAAAATTTTTATTCCGACGCCCCTACCAAGCTGACTTTGTTTCGCACACACGTTGTCTACCAGATGCCATGACTGCGACCACCGGGTGGGTTGTGAACGCGCACCGACGACTTCGCGTTTTTGTTATCATCGATCTGAGCACCGCTAAGGCTGAACGACGAATCTTGCAAATTGCGCGATCCGCCCTTGGTAAGAGGCCGGCTGTGGAACTCCTTTGGCTGTGCCGGGAAGATATCACGGGAAGGCCGCCTCTGATCGAAAGGCGTTTCTCCGGAACGAACCGAAGCGCCGTCGACGGAGTCTGCACCACCGCTGGGAGCTGGGGAAGCAGCAGCCGATGCGCGACTCGAACGCGGTGGCTCCATGACCTCGGCCTCGGTCGGCACAGGCGGCAGCGCGGTGCGAGCGCGGATCCGGGCAAACGCGTGTTGACCATTGGCGGGCATCTCGAGCAGACGGCCCCAGCCCTGGCTAACATGCACTTCGCCCTCGTTTACCACGACGCGACCGCGCGCAACAACAAACTGCAAAGCATATAACAACGTGAGTGCAAGAAAGCACTAAAAGGACGATAGACACTAAATAGGTAGAAGGACCGAATGCAAACGTTGCTAAACGCAAAATACAGTAAGAGAATTTACGATCTCTAGGTAAGATGCGCTATCACAACTGTTGACTGTGAGAAAGACGCACATTGACATAGCTAATAAGGTGTATTGCATATATCATGTCGTCCAAACAGATACACAGAAAAAATTTGATATGAAGCTTTCGCCCATCAATGACTTAAAGATGACGATCTTTACATAACCCAAAGCATAAGTTTACCTTTGGAGAACCCCTACAGATCAGCTTTTCAAAGACGTTGAAGTCACCAGCGCAATGATGATTGGCTGGGGTGAACTTCCTGACAAATCGTGGATCCCAGACAACAATGTCGGCATCTGAACCAACAGCGATTCGGCCCTTTTTCGGATATAGATTGAAGATCTTCGCAGCGTTTGTTGACGTGGCAGCTACGAACTGACAAGGATCGATTCGACCGCGGTTGACACCCATCTCCCACAAGACGGCCATACGTTCTTCGACGCCATTGCAACCATTAGGAATCTTAGTGAAGTTACTTTCACCTATCGCCTTTTTGGATGCATCAAACACGCAGTGATCACTGCCAACGCACGATAAGACTCCGCTAGAAATCATATTAATCATATGTTCGCGGTTTCTTGGGTCGTCGTTAATTGGGGGGCTCATAACATGCGCTGCAGCGTGACGGAAGCACGAGTGACGTTGCTCTGAACCGTCGATTCCTATGGCAGCGCCCAATGTCTCGCCAAATACAACCTGACCGAGGTTGCGCCTGCGGGAGACCACGTCTGCCGCAGACTTCGACATCACATGTGCCACGTATAGTGGGCAGTTTACCTTTGCGAGAGAAAAACGTTAAAATTTAACATATTTACGCAACAACAGGACAACTCCAAATATCATTACTGCGATAAGTTGTATTACCTGTTTCATGAGATTTTCATTTCGCTACATAGCGGGTAACAAAGAACTAAGTACATTATTTTTATTGCCTGGTCTTTGTAGTAATGATTTATAATCAGCGGTGCTAGGGTGCAAATACGTATGTAGCTCTCTTATTATTCTAATCCTCTACAAGTATTTTATTAAATGGACAGACTACTACAGAGTAGAAAATGCCTGAAGTTTATATATGCACCTGATGCGCTAGAACACATGCGCGATTTGTAGCTTCCGCTTCGATCTCATCGTCGCGTGAAAGCAGATGACCCTCTGGAGCAGACACACCTTCATTCAAAAGCCGCTTCTGATTCTGTAAATTTGCAATACACGATCAGTGCCAAAAACCAACAGGCAGCAAATCCACACAAGACAAAGTTGAAATTGCCCACAATCGCATCAGCACCTATCATAGGAGATTAATGTAGCTAGAAAAGACCCCTCCTGAGCTGTCCAGGGTAAAGGAAATAAACGTATTGTGTAAATTTTTTGTGTGTTTTTTGTGTAAGTTTTTATACTTCTACAGCATAAAAATACTGGCATATCGGGCTTTGCAACTGTAAGTCTGCTGCGTATATCACTGCGACAATACACAGCACCTAAGTAATGTTTCGAAAGTGACTAACAAATTTACCTCGTAAGCATCGATATTAGCTTGGCACGTGTTTTTATGTATTTGTTGTGCAATGAACATTCAAAAGCATTAAGAAAAACTGCGCTTAAAGTCGTACAAGTAGTCATTAGGAGGAGAGGACAAAGGGACAGAAGTAGAACCCAAAGCAGAGTCCAAAAGGTCCCACAGCTGACCTTTTTCACTCACCTTGTCGTCGGCGGTATCACCTTCTTCACCAGTCTATTAGGCATCCATGCCGAATTAAGTTGCATTTATCGTCACCGCCAGAAGCCCATGATCAATGTATCATCAGGTAGAGGTCATCCCATGGTTTCACCGTAGGAGAAGAAGCAAAAGATTTAAAGGAAAAGCGCCCATTGGAAGCCAGGAACTCCAGGGAGCCTTGTTTCTGCTAGGAGATGCATCAATTATGCGGGATTTATTATGCACTACCATTCACAGTCAACAGAATCAAGAGCCCCGAAGTCTCTGGCTGTGCGTGCGTTTAGCTGTTATAGCATCTGTCAGTTAGAAATTAGTTGAAGTGTAAAAAAAAGCGAAAACTAGAAAAATCACCTTGCCATAAATGCGGAACACACATGGACAGAAGATTCACATCACAAAAGCTACCGACAGCAAAAACTGAACGGCATAAGAAGTAGCGTAGTAAGTATATCGATTAATCCTCGTGTTAAGCAAGCAAAAAACAGTTAGTGATAAGCTGGGCTGAACAGACATACTGAACCCTTTTGATATCAATGCTCGATGAGATGTTTGAAAAAAGGCAAGCGATGCGTTGTTTTTGTTTTGTTTTCAAGACCAGTAATTACGTATGAAGTTTAAGGTGCAAACAAACTGTCACGGAATTCCGTCGCCAGAATCGCAATTGTTAAAGCTAAAGGCCGCAAAGATACTCAACTCGTCGAACTGATCAAATCGTAATCACAATCGTAGTAATCGCGAGTGCGCAAATAAATTCACTATATCTGGAAAGAAAATGTATTAGGTGCGATATGCAGACTCATCCCATAACGTCACCGTTCCATTCGCAGAACTTGACTGCGGAACATTCTTCCTTATAACGGTTACATGTTTCGGCACGTGTTTAACAGCCTGGAACGGTGATCCATGCCATTCTTACCTCTGCAACGATGTCTCCGTTTTCGGCGTGCACTTGAGCGAGCGCTCCCAATCGGGAACATTGTTTCATACCACGGATAAGGTCCTCGTCTGATATCATCAACACATCCTAGACAAAAATAGGTCATCAAAGCAAAAATTTACTACTCATCCCGCTTTGCATAATCTATATCAGTTACTGACAAATAGAAGCAAAAAAAGAAGGCAGATCTGTATTTGTTAATGAGAAACTTAACTATGGTTGATCTTTACTTATTTACTTCGTCATTTATTTAATGAGTAGCAACAATACATACTTATATTTGCTTTTTTGTCGCATAGAAGTACTAATGCGTATATGGACTTGTGAACAATTGGCATTGTATCTTGTTTGTACCTTATAGGCCATGAACATTTTGAAGGAGTTGACGCCTCGCTTCACGAGCTCAGCCATATCCTCCTCCACCTGATCGTTCATTTCGTCGAGAATAACATGAAATCCATAATCACAACAGGCCTTTTCCTTTGCTCGGGTACAATAGTCTTCGTGTGCTTCAAGCAGGGTCATGCCAGGCTCCTTTTTCGATACAAAATCCACTGCAAGAGGTGTGAAGTATAGCTTAACGTCGCTACAGTTATCAAGGACAGAACCTTATTTTTAGCGCAAGTACTCCCTTGTACATCCAGCGAAGGAATTTCGCAATAAGAATACTACTAGTGCTGATTAATCATCCGTTAGATTAAACGAATACATACATAGCACCCAATATTTAATCCACAGTAACTGGGAGGTTCTAACTTGTCTCAACGTCGACCTATGTTCTTGTGCACTTACAAATTGTGGTAGTTCCACCAGCGAGGGCGGCCTTTGTGCCAGTGTAGAAGTCATCAACGGTTCGTGTACCCATAAAGTAAAATTCCATGTGAGTGTGAGGGTCGATACCACCGGGCATGACAAGCATGCCTTTGGCATCGATAGTTTCGCAACCGCCAGGCGCAATAATATCCTTGCCCACCTGTCTAAAAGGTCGAAACAGATGGACATAACTATTAAATACTAAATATTAAAACTATTAAAAACTAGATAATGATAAATGGTACAGTCGTAAGCTGGCCGTTGACCACCCTGGCCAGCCGGGTCCAACTTCGCATCTAACTAATAATATAAGTGGATTTTAGGTAATTGGCTCGATACATCCTCAAACGAATTCAGCACACTTCAAAAGTATTTATCCTTTTTCCAATTTAGATGACATGCTCAAAATGATTTTTCTAGTTAATATGTGAAAAAAAGTTTATATCGATTCACGTAGTACAATTGAAGCTCAAACGGCTGCTAACAAATTGTGTTCTAAGGAAGAATATTATCATCATTAATATATCAATATTAAATCAAGGTAACTACACGGAACGTTTACGGCATTAACTAACTAAATTGTAGTACAATTATAAATGACCAACACAGTCGCGGTAATAATTTTACCTCTTGTATTATTTATTATTGCTGCGACAGTTATTATCCGCATTTCATGACTACCAATACCGTTGGTCATTACTTCAGCAGAGATTATAACGACCCAACGATGATACGTGAATTTGGAGTTATGAGGTTATATCGCTCTTTATTTAAGGTCTCTTCACACACCCGCAGATAGTCTTGCCAAGCCCGGCTTGCCCTGAGGCCGATTCGTAACTACCTAAAAAGCTACATACCTTGCGCTACAGGGAAACAGGTGGAAATAAATGACCACGCAAGGAAAGGTTAACACGCATGCGCTACTTGGTTCTACAACACTAATAGAGCACACGGAAGTATGTACATGGCGACGAACACCATCACACAGACTTCGCCCTTGTCTCGTTGACTGAACAAACATCAATGATGCGCGAAATGCCGGGAGTAGGGTTTCCTCTATACAACCTGCACAACGCGGAACCCACTTACAGCATGTTGCATCTGATTATGGCGATTCTACAAGAAAAGTTATGATAAAGTGGCCCATTCGATCAACTAAGGCGCTAACCTGGGTCTACTACTTTTCTGTTTGGTGCCCTTCCGAGTTCAGGATCTAGCTAAATACGTAAAAAAGCTGCTTTCATGTTGACGATCTTGTCACCCTCGAAAGGAGTCGATTTTTTTATCCAGCAGTTTATCGCAAAGTTCTCATTATTGATGAGGCTGGACTGGTGGAAAGCATCGAAAGCAAGGACTGCAAACTTTCCTCGCAGAAGCCGCTTTGCTGCTATCGACACGCTGCATGTATGGACGCGTAGGCAGAACGGCCTAAAAGAGTTGATCAGCTCCAAGTACCCCTGGCCTAATTTTACCTATAAACCCATACGCACCACCTTGGACATTTTTACGTACGGCGTTGGCCGTGTTAAAAGTGAAAACCACCTCGGTAGCTTCTCACCTAATCCACGAAATGTGAGAATCGGTGAAGAACTAGAGACGCGAATTCAAACTTCCCACTGTTCTGCTTATTTGATGTTTATCGGACAAAAAAATGGCAAAGGTTGACCACGAATTCATCAACGAAGGCTGCAGAAAGACTGACAGAGTTAATCGGTACATTGTTACGACACGTTAGATGGATTTCATCGAATGTACGCTAGATACGATTAGCCGGACGTTCTGTACGTTCTAGGTACCACACAATGTCAGTTTTTCTGATTGGGCACATGGAATAGTACATGAACTACACACATACGCATGTACACTAATCGGTATAAACAATAAAACAAAAATCGACAAACGATTTGATCAACCGACCCGTATTTCCCCTCGTATGTATTAAAGACTCCTAGAATGCTGGAACGAAATATTGCCTCTCCGAGATTTGTCATTAACAAAGATATGCGTTTTGGAACCGCTAGGAAAATCAGATGTTATGGATTAGAGGCCAACTCAGTAGAACACTTGGTACAGAATATTTCGTATGGAACAATTAACAAAATATTATCAATATCTAAGTTATTAAACAGAATCTCTAAGGGATCCGTATGAAAATAAGCGTCACTGAGAAGCGTGAAGGATATATGTAGTTTAATTAAACTGTAATGCTATGATTTATTTGTAGACCTTCGTTCGAGAGACTTGTCCTATTCTGTCCTGTCAGTTATTGCCAGCTTTTTAGAAAATCTGGGCCAAATTTGTATATATCAAGGTTAATAATAATAATGTAGACGCTTAATGGGATCGTGTCGGTCCAAAGGTCAGGGAGTCGAACCGGAATTAATGCAGCAATTAGGATAACCTCTGGAACCAATTGGGGCGTGCAAAATTTTGCCACGGGTTACGGATTACAAAACTAATCCCCTTTTCGTACGACATGGCCTATTTTGAGCTGATTACCATTCGGTCTGCTTGGATTTCAAGTAGTTCTGTTCCGCAAAGGTGATTTTAGATTTTGCTGAAAAGGAACTAATAGCAATGTATGCAGTTCGGTAGAGATTAGCCAAAGAAACGCCCCGAAGTGAAGTTCGTTGTTTGCATTATCTTAATGAATTGTCTTTCCCAACCTAGTAGGTTTAGCGGCACTGGCGATGCCTTATTAAGTGTTCTGTCACGAAGCCTAGACAAGGACTCGACCGCTAGCAAAGAGAATAAATGCGTCCAAAATTATCAACCTTTGTAAACACCTGCAATAAAAGACATTGATATATCGAAGGACGTCATTGGCTCCTTTTTTGAAACCGTAACTCTACAACAACTCACGCTATCATTCCTTATAGCTAATATGACTCGTCTCACAACTGTTTTTCATGTTAGATAATATAACTTACAATAGTCACATTGCTGACAAAGCCAAAAACGTATGGCTTCAGCTGCACTAGATAATCACTGCGTCACACTGCTAGATTACAATATATATGTACATTCGCCTCGAAAAGAGATGCAAGGGAAAAGGGTTGACAACAGAGCTCGCGACCTTAACAACAAATCTGCATACAGTTACAACCTCAGATCTGTCATTTCTCGGTCGGTAGGACGCCAGAATGGAGAGCCTTCGAACAAGCAACTGATGCAGAATGTGCCAATCGACCTTGTAGATTTGTGTTTTGAGGTAACGGAGAGAGTCGAAAAGAATGATGTCCGTAGAGACTATAATGAAATTTTACTGCATAATGTTTCACTTTCATTATTAAAATCAGTGTTGAAAAATTGACTCAACTGTATCTATTGATTTACAATAGTAATAAAGACAGCGCAGTAGACCAACAATTCACTTGAAATTTCCTATTATATATATATATATATAAATTTCCTATATTCCCTAACACGTACTCGAGTCGTAGCTAGATGTACGCGTTCCCTATAGATTAATGTTGTTTGAACCGCCATATAGGTTCTACAAATTTTCGTACGGGATAACAATAGATCATTGAACTGGAAACATTCAATTAGCAAACAGGCTGTGAAAATAACGAATAAACGACATCATCTTAAAAATGTAGTGGAAACTGGCTTTATTCATTACGGCTATTGATTGGATATCCCGTACAACTGCAGCATATAATGGTTGCCTGTTCTGCCGAATGGCTAAAGCTAGCTTTGACCACTTTCCAGTCAACAATACATTTATGAATGAAAATGATTCTGTCGCTAGACGTTCCGTAGACATTCTCATAGCTAGCTGCCAGTAGAGAACAACACTTGTTTCTATAGTTCGGATTTTACGTCCAGTATCGCCTTTAGGCATTTTATCAGAATGGCTCCCCTTCAGACTTCTAAGCTAAACCACCCGAAATTTAGTAGGCGAACAGATACTACTCAAGTATCACTCAGCTGGAAGACGACTTAAGTAGTTCTACAAAAGTAGCACTTTTAGCACTCAAATGGGACCACAGTGTCCTCGTTATATCTTCACCATGCAAACAATAACGAATAGAACAACAGTCCTCACAAACGAACACAGTGACCTTCCTACTCGTGACCGGCGGTGGTTCGTCCAACAGCAGCAGGCATGCATCGGTTGTTGGGTCCCACTTGGCCCATATAACGTAATCAAATTGGGGCCCTAATGTTTCCGCGGCTTCACTGCTCTACTACAGGTCTGTTCCTACTGTTGCTGCCATTGTTTCGGTTATTGTCGACGTCTCTGTGTCCTGTATTTTGTTGCTATTGGCGTGGCTGAACTTCACAGACGAATATTGTGTCGTTATCGAACGAAAAGTGCGGAATGACACTATTTTCTATCAGTTTTATTAGATGAATTTAGCGCGTAGCATTGACGATGTCAAAGTCAACAGCGACAAATCAATCGTGCAGTCCTTTTGCGCCATAATTCTTCCATTTACGTTTGGAAAACGTACGAAAACAAAATGGGGCAGAGATCTGTTGCTGCTAGCTATGTAGCTACCTCTTGCAGTGCAATATCACACAGCGCGAAGTGACCTTGGTTTAAAAAATCTATCCGAATTTATTAACGTGGTCTTACGCTCGAGACGTTTAGCCAGAAATAGGTCGCAGCAGATAACATGTTTCCACTTAATAGGCAGAACTCTACCTGAGCGCTTAGATTCCCTGTTTTCATAGAAGTGCATTATCTACTAACATGAAAAGGGAGGGGGGTCTGAATGCGGAGCTGAAACAATCTACTCTTTAGCTATATATACGGACAGTAAGAGCCGAAGCGAAAAATACTCTGATGTGGACAGACAATCTCTGCCATAGAAAAGATACGGTACAATTACACAAGAACGAATAAAAAGAAAGTTTATCACGGATCTATATGATACCTAAATAGTATTTAATTCGTTTTCTTTGCTATGTATTCTAGAAAAGGCAGTAGCTTAAGACTATTTTGAACCATTTGAACTTACCGTCCGCGTTTTTGGTCGGTTAAATTTACCTTAGCTCTTCCATTCTTCTGTTTAGCATAGTATATGGATTGCTATTACGGTGCTCCTAATCATACCTGAGCGTCTATCGCACCTGTCGTTGCTTATTCCGCACTGACTGGCTTATTATATTTCGGCTTTTCGAAATGATGATTCGCGTGAACGTATATTACTGTTAGTGTATAGTTCTGATACCGAAAAGTACGAATAAGCCTACAGCTTCGTATCGAATTAAAGACCCTACCGCATGGACATGAACGTAAAGCTATGGATTCATCACTGTAAAACTTGGTTAAGAATGTTTTTCAGTTACTTATCTAAACAAGTTTTTACAAGAAGCAAGCCTTAAAAAAGGCTTGCTTCTTGTAATATTTTTAAAGAAAATATGTTTTCTTAAATATTTAAATAATAAACTTCGGAAAAAGTACCTATCACAACGTCTCGTCATGTCGTGCCTTGTTCGGAAGTAACCCAAAGACGCGATGAGCGCAAACGTTCCCACGGAAATTACTCAAACAACAACGTCCCGCGAATAAATCTGTTAGTTTTTGCTTATCCGGCAATACACAAACAAATCCCGTGGTGTATATAAACATCCTCATAAACATTACATCTCGTTGCTGTGCCATAACAAGAAGTCGGTAACCTGGGTTCTGGGCCTCCACATGGAGCAGAACAGTGCACATATATATACGTGAAAAAGGGGAAATGCACTGTATACCCGAGCTGATATTTTAAAGGGATGGATCTGCCCAACGAGCTACTGATCTGGAAGTGACGATGTGCAGCCTTGAGAGTAGGCTAACAACATATAACTGGTGAGGCCCACGATAAGGCCAATATATCTGGCATGACTCAATCAAAAAATCTACAGGACAGACCGCTCGTTTTACTGGTTAAAACTGCTTACATTATAGTCCTCTTTACCGGTCACGTCACTTATGCTATCACTGTATTATGCGTTTTTTACTATAAGAGAATGGTTTTAGAAGACAGCTCGTAGCGCGACCAGGCAATCATGCAATAGCAATAATCGCCCTTTCTATGTACCGGGTCACACACTAATAGGAAAAATAATAGATTGGTCGGAAGGACAGAAAAACAAGCGCTGCTTTACCGCTCCTTGCCCGACAGATAACAGCTAGTGCACCGATTTACTGATGACTAATACCAGTCATTTTTTCTTTAGCAAAGTCTCGTGCGATTAGTGCGAATAGTCAAGATAGTCGATCTCACATTCACGATATGACCCATCCCTTTTACGTAATGAAGAATCACCGTCGCCCTCTCATGGGCTGTTGCCAGGCCTCGTATCGGTGATCGTATCAAAAAAACAGCTACAAATAAAAAGCGACTCACTCTTTTTTGCCATACCACGCTTCGGAGGCGAACTACCCAAAACATCGATAATCACCCAGCAACAGCAACAACGCGAAGGGCTAATTGATTCGACGGTGGCCTGATCCAACCGATCTCGGGAATACAGTGCAAAATAGGAGTGGTAAAGGTGATAGCAGCTGATCTTGTGATGGGACAATATCTACTACGACCATCGCCATCACCAGCACTCACAAGTGACCAATGACTACGGAGCAGTGGATCGACTTATTATGGTTATTTGTAGATAACTTAACTCTTGGCGTTGCTATCGACACACTTAACAGCTTAGCTGCTATACACGAGGCAAAGCAGACCTCCCCCCTTGACCAAAGTACCAATGAGCGTCACTGTACCAAGCCGCCGCCGACACAAAAGGTCGCTCCCGGTTCCACGCGATCGAATACGGCCAAAGGACCACCGAGGGTGACAGAGACATCCTGGTTAGAAGACAAACCCTCTGGAGGTTTCCCGCTATTATCATCTGCAGGCGAAATAGGAGAACGAAAGAAATGCAGGGCAAGAGGAGCAATCAATCTAAGGGCAACGAATGGCAGCAGTGGTGAACCTAGTTATTTTCTGATTCAGACTGCTTAAATTGTATAACACTGATGATATGGACAATCATAAAGCTGTAAGTATACGAGCCCACTGACAAAATCCGGTTTTTCTTGAAGTACGTTGCTTGGTATTCATGTGGCTTAAGTAGCACATTTGTCTTTACATCTCGTAATGTGGCTTATGTTGATGTTGTATGACTTGTGTATCGCCCGTAACAGAGGGAGATCTGGGATTGTTTGTGTGAGGTTTCGTTGTCACGCAAACATCGTTGACAACGTTAAAAATAACTCGTATATAAAAAGAAACAAGTTCTAAATGAACGTCGTATACGAGCTCGTAAATAGGGTCAGACGTATCTTGCGATCTAGCACAGCATAGGATCAAACCAAGACAACTAAAATAGCTATGAGCGACGATTTTCCATATCGGCTATAAAATAGAATTAGGAAGTTTCCATTGATACAAGGTCCTTATTAAATAATATCGTCGGCAATCATAGAGTGAGGCGCATAACCATAACTCCGGGACCCGCCGCAGTACAGTTAATCGCACAAGGGCGGGACCCTCAACGATCTAGATGTATTCGTCTGGGAAGTGGATGTAGTGGACTGTTTGAGCAACAGAAAAAAAAGCAGCGCAAAACAAGACTGCCACTGTGCAAATTGCTAACCCGACCGTAGGACCAGTATCCACGGTCATACTGGAGATGGTCATACCGGATCAAGCCATCTGGTACTAGCCTCGAGGGCAAACGCCATTCCCCCGCAGGCCGAAGACTGACCGGACTGCTCGAATCCAATAAATATCAAATGTATTGCAGTGCGACTTTTTAATCGCGGCCGCTGTGCAGCTCCAGGACAGCTGAAATACCGATTGTGGAACATAACGTCACAGTGGATATGGTATAGAGCAAGCACGAGTGGTTTCTACCAATCTGTACTAAACTTCAGCATCAGTTCCTGTACAAGGAATGTCCGTCTGAAAGGACGCGAATAATAGTTCGTAGTATATTAGTGTGTAGTTCAGGTTAGTGCGGACGGGCGCCTCTAGAAGATCAAGAAGTATTAGGGATAGCTCAGAATATTTGTGGTCAGTTGTCATTGTTCTTAGACACGCAATGGAAGTTTAAATACTTTATATTAATATAATTCTAATAATAGTTACCTGATCAAGAATGTAAAGTGAGACGATATCCTTCTTAAGAATTCTACGATTTGTGGTCTATTGAGGTTCTTTTCGATCTCCAACACACTATGCAGCACAGGTTGAGGTGTCAATGAAACCTGCATTGAACGTTGTGACTGACGTTTATTTTGGCGGTTAGCTGCGGCACAGTGAAATCAAAGAGGAACGTGCACACAGGAGCGAGGTACACCGTTGAGTGGAAGAATGTTGATGATCTACAGGTCATCATCAGGTTCTGCAATAACATGTTCTATCTATTCTCGATAAATTTTACCTGATAACTTCTTTCATTTCTATCAATGATAAGTCTTCCATGACAATGCGAGCATTAACCGCTGCCATTATATATGATTGCCTTAATGTCGATCTATAATTCTCTCCGCTTTCTCATTTCCCGTAGCGAATCCGCTTGTTCGGCGGTTTAACTAAATGAAGCCGCAGTTCTCATTTCGTTAAAGTCCTAAAGCGTGTGTACTTCTAACGAGCGAAAAACCAAGCAAGGATGAATGCTAACGTCCAACGAATCCACCCATAGCGACAGAGCACAGGTAATCCCGAGAATCGGTTCGTCGGCCGAGTGAGCCGATACGTAAGCCGTATCGAGGCTTACCAAGCTATCGCTGAAGGCGTCAGTACTTCGACTAACAATAGGGGCAGAAAACATCGATTCGGGGCTGGCTAGGCGGCTAATCGAGAAGGATCTGTACGAACGGATGCATTGCATCATAACAGATACGATTTAACCGCGCTGTCGACCTTATACATAGAACTGCACACCCTGTACACCGAATAGCTATAGTCACCTGTGTCGTCCGTTAGGAACAGTAAGATAAAAAAAAAAAACGTTTCTACACGTATTAGTTTTTTTCCTTCAACAACGATACTGAATATACGTACTGCCCTCTTGAACAGACCATCAAATCAAATAATATACCTCAATTGATATTGCGTTAGATAAAATGTGAATCGAAATTTTTTATAGAATCCAGAATATTTTATAGAATCTTCTGATTAGACGTCATCCTTTAAGGTGATAATGCCTCGTATGGTAAAGCGACCCTGTCATTGTCGAATAACATGATTACCTTATAAGCATATTAAGCAAATAATCCGTCAACCGAAGCGTTATAGGGCGCTTCAAACTTAAAGACCTTTGCTTAGAAACCTTTAGTTGAAACCGGAGACATTCGTTTACTGCGATAGAAGCGAAAGACATTTAGCGACGTATACTTTGTTCCTTATAAAATTTAAGTGCTGTCACCAAATTTTTTTTTTTATTATTTTATCCGTCTTCCTATTAACAACATGGGAAACAAAAGAGTAGATTATACATATGTGTTATCATGATTTCCGTGTTGTTAATTTTATAATATTAATAATAAGTAAATATATATATAAATATTTACTTTTTATATATATGACTGACAGTATGTATATATATTTGTATATACTGTCAGCTACGACCGTTATGTTTTTCGGTCCAACTTTTAATTAAAAGGTACAGCTGATTAAAACTTTGTTGTTAAAGCAAAATATCGCCTCCGGCTATATACGTATATATATATATATATATATACTGAATGCGGCTATACGGAAATAATCCATTCAATAGCAGCACTCATTTGGCAAACCATTAGACTGTGTATTCAGCATGCCGGATCAACTACGGTATGCGGTTTCTCTCTGAATTCTCAAATTATGCATCGTCTTATTCGGCACATTTTTGCTAGGGCTATACACTCGGGGATTTAGTGTGCTTTCCTCCACGTGCGACATCCCCAAAACATAATTCGTCCCACTGCTAAAACTTCTCTTATCCCCAAAACGGGCCGCGAAGATCGGAAACTAGACAACGAGGGGGATTAACGGGGGCATGAAAGTTAACTACTATTATTACAATATGTTCATGTAACTCGGCACTTGCTCGCTGGGTTTTGGTATGATAGAAGTTTGAGCCATGCTTATATTTAGCACTTCGCTTTATTCTAATGGAATTTCTATTTAATATAACTAGCGAAACAAAAAGACAGGAGTCTGTCTTGCGACCACAATGGCATGGAATTGCTGTGTAGCCGTCCTTGCTTTTTGCCAGCACCTGAATGATTTCTACCAGAGTCGCCGCCTCTCGTAAAATGTCTAGATGGATGAGCAAAAGGATAAGAGAGACCACAAAGACCACGCATATTGCATTGCCCGCTCTCGTAGTGTACGCCTATATGAATAGCTCACTGGGAGTGTCACACGGAGATGTTGGTCTAGTTCTTAAAGTAATACGATGCCTATTGACGGGATCAAACCAGAGAGTTACAGAAGGACACGACTGCTTCAATTATGTGGCACAGTTCAAGGATGCAGGATGCATTGGCTTATGAATTCGTGTTTAGCAATATTAGGCCCATTATTAGTTGCATTTTCTAGGCCGACTAAGTACAGGAAAAATGTACTTATTAGCATGATGGTCAAACCGTGAAGCCACTATTCCGAAATTCAAAATTTAGTGTGATCTGCTATGCGACGATTATATCATAATAAGTCAATAAATTAATTTAAACAGGTCATTCGCTGTCCACAAGATTCAAATTTTGGCCTATCTCACGTAAGTAGAGTGATATCTACCACTCAGTTGATTTCCCCGTAAGTCCTCATGGTAAACAGTTGAAGCTTAAAGAAAATAGGCGTCGATGAGGCAGACATTGTTTAATGTGACTAAAATCTAAAATCGAACGACGGTTTCGTAGCTACCTGATAATTCCATCCTCGATGAAAATCTCCCCTTCAAGGATCGCGTCATCATTAACGATCTTCGCGTTTTTGATCAACAACTTGACATGCCCTAGACGTGACGGAGGCTGAAAATCAGAGCAAAGAAACTGTCAGATATATATAGCTAAGAAGCACTTCATCTACAGATCGATTAGACCCTATTACACATTCGCCTACTATAACTAACCAAAATCTGCGAATAGTGTACCTCTTGCATTCCCGAAATTTTAGAAATAGGCCCGCTCGCTCAGCAACAGAGCAAAATGTAGAACATAGTGGACGCCCAATTTGAGCTTATCTGTAAGAAAGCAGTAGATTTTTCATGGCCATTATCTGTTCGACCAGATTTTCTCACTGCTAATTGCTAAGCACCAAGGAGCTGCTTCGTCTGTTTTCACAAAGGAAGCTTAATTTTAAATGCTACAGTTGTCTATTCTGTTTATTTAAGAATTGACGAAAATAAACTGTGCAGTATGAGGTTACATTAATTGTAAAACTTCTTCTCTGTGTGTGCCATGTGTGAGTGAGTTTAGCTACAAAAAATTACTACTAACAGATGAACTGATCAACCAGTTCTGAAGCTGCAAGCTCTTTTAACGTGTAGTAACTTCAGATATTCCCACTGTGTTAACGAAGTCTTTTAAAATCACCTCGTTGGTGCAGCTTTCTTCCGACGACAAAATTCAGCCGGAATAGATCTTGCTAGTTCTATCGGCTTTTCTCCAACAGACCTGTGAGACGACGCACACAATATATGCCATTGGCAATTTTTTTGGTAACGTTGTGATGGCTGCATGTCCATGGCTACCATAACAGGAAGGTACTCATTAGCCAGCCAAACCATGATCTCCTCAATCACGTAAATATCTAACGTACACTCGATTATCAATAAGGATGTTCGTCTTTTCTTACGGTTTTCCTTAGCCTTTTGATTCGAAAATAGTCTGTAAGTAACCCTATCGTCGTGACCATCTCCTCATCCAACGGAATCTATGCATCGCATTCAAATGACGTGTCAAAACCAATCAGCTGTGGAAGGGTGGCGGAAGTACTACGGACCCATATACGCAACTCTAATAGTGTCGGCGGAATCAGGATATAAATCCTTTTTCGATTGGGAAAAAGGAACTGGCCAGTGATTCGGGGCTCACAGCTGTTCGGCAGTTTTATTTACGACAAAACTAAATGAATCCTTGCTGCTTCCATATATAGCTGAAGAAGTTACGTGGAGGGAATACTTGAGTAACAAAACAAAAGATAGTGCAACAATATAGATGCGATGTGTGTGAACAGCTAGGCTTGCTAGCCGATCAGAGACCAGCATATATAGTACGAATATCTGTTCTCCGGATCCTATTTCACAGCCAACAGAGTAGTTTACGTCATAAAAAGCAGCAGAGATCTGGAAAGCGACAAATTTAAAAACTGCCAACACGAATTGTATGCAAGAGGCGCTTTTAAGACAATCTTTTTTTATGTAGGTGACATACACGCTCGAATTTTTTTTACCTTCGACTAATCACACATGTCACTAGGATAAATACCTCAGATACATGCCAATGATCAATGCAAAAAGCACGCGACGATTAAGTCTGAAATGCCTTTTTTTTTGCCTAACGAATTAGAATCGCTTACTTAGACGGGTTCAAACGACGATGTTAGCTAGGGATCCGAAACCGTACTGCAGTAATGATGACAACTAGAATATTTGTTTCGATTCCGCCAATAAAAAAGGCATATTAGTAATCCTTATGCGGAATAGCTACGAGATGCAGCGTAAATGGACTTCCGTTGCGCAGGTCCCGTCGATTCGTACGTTGGCAAGCACTACAAATAATGGCAAACATGTACATCGTTAAGCAAGTATGTGTAGCAGGCGGTCAAAGAGATACCACTTTTGACTGACGTATCAAGTCGTTCACTGCAACAGTTCGCTACTGACTGGTCAAACCATCCAGACGTAAAAATTACTAATTAAATGAGAAAAATTGAAAGAACGACATTAAATCTAAATACAGGTACTATACCACGACAAGTATTCGAGGATAGCAAAATATGGCGAAAACATAATCGATGTTTGATCCAGCAACGCACGAGAAGTTTCGCTTCATGACAATACCGCAATCATCACCGCTGGTGTCGTGCCTAAGGCAGACATTTTCACAAGCCTCGACAGTAGCTGGTTCGTTTACCATCATGCTCACTCTGCCCAAAATATGAAAGATACAGATTTGACAGACAGACGAGACGAAATCGCCAACGACGCCGCTGAGGCACGCTTCTGCTTACGACGGCGTCGAGCTCGTTGAGGCAGCAAAGATTCGTACAATCATTCACTGCGTGCAGCAAAAGCAGCAGAAAAAAAACTATCTGTTACTATCTAACGCAAGCAGAACGCAGTAAAAGATAGGAACACATGCGCGAATGGAGCTCAATTGCCTGTAGTAGTACACTTACTGCTAGAGCAATGTAGACAAATATTAGTCGATGACCTTAAAGCTTCTCCGAGCAACAACAACAGAGAACTGTCATTTTGTAAACACGATGGCCTAGTGGCAAAAAAACGTTGGCAGACGATAGATTTCTGCTTTATTTGATGTAGTCTGAAGTTTACATTGTCACATGGTCACCCCATACGAATAACGCAACCGATAGCAAAGCTAATACTGCACGTGATAAAATCGCCATTCGCTCTGATTCTTATTCGTATATTATTACATTAGCGTCTGTTTACCACCAAATATACAGGTTCTCATAGCGAAAGAGCGTTTCGAATGTCCCGATTATCGAAGAAGCGGACGCAAAACCGCAGCTATCAGTGCGTCTAACACGAAAGAATCTAGCGTCCAGTGCATGAAAATACATGAAAACTATTCTCGTGACCCCCAAGTAAGCCAAGAAATATTGTCATTTAGTTCCTTAAAAAGCTTCCAATATTAGATCTTCGCATTGCGAAGAGTCAGCCTTTGCGAGCTGGTAATTGCGAGAAGCCCGACTTCAGTTTGAACAAACGTATCGCCCACAATATATACATACTAACCAAATAAACTCAGTTAGTCAGCAAACGTTTGTGCCAGCCTTTACGCACGCTATGGTTGAGCAATGAGGGAACATTTCCTATGTCACTGAGGTAAGAAAACGATGAACTACTTTACAAGTCAAAGCAACGCGCGTTAAAACCCTCCACATAGCTAAACAGCAACCGAGCGATAACGTACTAGTTCATAGACCGTAAGAAGTGAATATATAGAAAGGTTATGTTGTTCCCTACAGCATAGGGTTATTACAAATAATTTACCAAATGTTTCTAACTAGCTGATTATTGAAATTTTTTGAATTCTGATTTAGTCGAACGACTGCAGTTCGTCTTCGATACGCATCGTTGGTCAAGAAGTCAGTTCGCTACCGGTCCAATGTCAAAATTTGATGTAAACTCACACCTCTACACTAATGTAAATACGCATCGCTCTATTAAGTACATAATTTTTATGACAGTGAGACAGAATAACGATGTGTCGTTTTATTTTTCTATATATAGATGTCGTCTTAATGGATGCCTGAAAGGCTGGATGTGTAGACAAGGCTTTACCAGGGTTTATGTACTATATATAAGACAAACATAAATGTTCATTTTTCTTTGCGAACGACCTACCCATGATAAGTTAGCTCTGCTTTTCTTACCAACCAAACGTACCCAAAAAAGGAAAGAAACAATAAAATACAAAATAATCAACAATTTCAATTTTACAATCCACAACAGTTCTGCACCTGTGGAGTTCCGGTGACACTCGTGATATCAAACCTACTAACAGAACTGTCTCTTTTAAGCAGGCCGCCGACCAAGAAGCGATTCTAGCAGCCTAAATATAGCGAAGGTATCGTACTATAACGTTTTTCCTATTAGACGTGCCCACACTAACAAAGTTGTCGATACTCGTGAATCAAAGCGGCATAAAAAACATTGGACCGACCGAAAGGATCACCGTCGAATGGCAACAGGTCTAACTAGCATCGCAGAGAGAGCCCTACAATAGATCGTCGGCCGGATTAATCTCGAATGGATTAGGGCATCCCAGTTGGCGGCGGCAGCCGTAATCTGTAGATCTGCCGACTATACAATGTTCTTTCAAGTACTTGCTGCTAGACAAGATTTCTATGTCTGGAAAAACAACGCTGCTAGTTCGAGGCCATGAGCATGGACAGTTCGCATGGCTATCGGCAGGCACTGGATATTGTAACGCCGCGTTATACAATGTAACGTGTTTTAGCCACCTATACAGTAATAGATAAAACAGTTTCTGCTATACCACTGCACGAATTCATGTGCGCATTGTTCAACACTAATATTTTATTAAAGTTTCATACTTGCGATGATGATTATCGGACAGCTTAATACTTACGCAAATGTATAAGCAATGACCACATCCTCGAGTGATACAAACCAACTATAACATGGTCATCTTGTCTATGCAAAACAGCTGCTACCATCCATACCTATGTAAACCGGTCTCGATGTCACACGTCTTCTCAACATGTACTTGAAAAATGGCCGCTCTGAGAATTTCGCCGTGTTAACGTGCAGCGGCACATGGCAAAAAAAAACACCGACCTCTGTTGTGACCTGTGAAAGTCAGCTTTTGCTGCGATCGATATGAAAGGGCAATCAAATCCTTGAGTAAATACCAATTCCATCTTGATATTCTTTTGTTAAATGAACGGCCATCAGTCAGAGGCTCCGCACACGAATTTCGTTAGCGCTGGACAGCGTTGGAGTCGCTCACTCCCATTAAGACGATACTTCAATAACCACCTTAGACTTACAAGTCAATATTTTGTGAAAATAAGAATCCAATAAGAAGAAAAAGACAACAGAGTGAGTGCACAGACTCTCATCGTTGCTCTACAAAGCTGTCAATATCGCAGCATATTGAAGGCAGAAAAGCAACGTTTCTAAAACAAACATGAGCTCCGGGCAAACCAGCGACAATTTTCTCGTACGACACTATAGCCCTTCGTATTTTTAACCCACAAACCCAAATATTATTGAAAAAAAAAACGCATATGATGTCAACCGACGATTGTTAAACAAACCTATTACGAAAGCAACCGAACATGATTACTCGATAGCTAATACGAGATTTTACGTTAGAAGGTAAAATCAATTGTACTCTGCAAAATCTGCGCGCTTCTCTTCGCAACGCATCAGAACGGCCAACTAGCCGACTTCGGCGTCCCCGGGAACAGCAAGTATAATCTGGCTTTAGTCGAAACGTCAACATCGTGTCATTAGCACGTGTCTTCCTTGTAGTGCCCTCAAGAGTCAAGCCGCCATGTCTTCCCTCAATGCGACTCTAAGCTACAGCCGCATGTTTGTATGTCCATATCTAATTTTTGCATGCGATGGGCGCTGCATCCCTATAGAATCGTCAGCGCCACCGTTGCCGTCTACCTACATAGCAACAACCACCTAGATCAGCACAGCAGACGACTTAACAGACGTTTCGGTGAATCCCTGGAGCGCGCGGTATGGCGCCTCAGCGAATAGGAAGATCACACATTGGCTCATCGCCACCGAACATCGTCGTCAACATTCACTGGACGTTAGTTCCGATATTTGCGACTATAGTGCCATTATATATATATATATATATATATATATATAAGCCGAGCACCAAAATAACAAAAGAAGCCGAAACAACACGCGTGGATGCCGCATTCACAAGCAGGCAGTAGCGATAATAAACTAGTAGGATGCTTCTGCATAACCTGAACAGCATCGACTTAATGTTACCTCAGGCTTAGCAGCAGAAAATATTGCAGTCCACTGGGTAAGCAACCCTCAATCAAAAACAGCAAAGCGGAACGAAGTGAGCGAATGCGGTGCTATGACGCGTGCAGGAAGCCTCACCCAACTCATTCCGGCAACGAAAATGACTGCCTTTGTGTCAGATCTTTGCTGCTACTGCTGCTGCTACTACCACTAGTACTGCGCGCTTTTACGTTGCCAAACGTCTATGACAAAATATGAGAGGATACCTTTCTGCAGTGATGGTTGTTATGGTCGCTCTCGTTATAAAGCAGTTTTGAAGTCGTAAGGTACCGGAAAGATGAACCGCCTGGGTTCTCAGTAAGTCTGTTATTCATTCAGTCATGAGCAAAACGCCCAGCTAGCTAACCAGCCAGGAAGGAACTGAGTTTCAAGTCGATAACGATCACCAGCATCTTGATCGGTTGTAGTATCGTTGAAGTGAATAAGTCAAGCGTAAATATGTATCATAAATTTGACTCAAAAAAATAGTTTCTTTAGAAGATAGTTCGCGGGCCAATGATTTCTATTATATCGAGTCGATCAGCGACCGAATTTCTGTAGATCCTAACATTGTCAACTAATACTCAAAACGCATAGATCTTTAGTGACAGTTATAGATAATGCTACGATAACGAAAATAACTAGCCTCTCATTGCACTAAATAGTACTCTCAATATACACCAATGGCGTATAGCCAGAATATAGTACGAGTAAAAGTAATCGAATGGTCGTCTCTTGGAAAATTTTTCTATAATATACATAATTGTAATGAAGAAAACATAAGTAGGAAGAAAAGCCACTTCCTTAAACTTTCCTAGTCTTCCGTGCGTGATTTCTCCTTAGTCTCGTTTTGATACCCATGTAGGAAGGAGTAGATGCAGTATACTGGATATGTGCAGACCGTTTCTTTACGCAAAACTAAGCACGTACGGAAGCAAACGAAAATGCTAAACAAACAGTTCTGTAAGAATACAATAAACTACAAAATCCACGAATAAAGCTTACTTCGGTATTTGCAAATAAATATGACATCCTAGCTATTTCCTGCATAGGTGGAATACTGTCGGCCATGTTTCTCAGCTGAGATTTTTTTCTAATCATTGAAGACTAACTTCAGGTCGTCATAGAATTATTTTTGGTCAATGCAAATACGGCCGCACTACATGTTCCTAATGGACAGTAGTTGAAGTTGGTCCCTATCGTGCCATGGACAGTATTGTTCATTGCGGGCTATTGGTGAAACGCTTCAATCTTCACAAAAAGTGCCGCCATGTTTTTTAGGAAACGTACAGTACATTGAGGCTATCCGAAGTCTCATCAAAAATTTCCGATGAAGAATTAGAGTCAATACAACGACAGCTTTTTATTAAAATTAGAGTAATAAAAAAAGGCAATATCTATAAACAAAACAATTAGCCCTGGTTCTGTGTCTGAAATTGATGTTCTCTTGTGCAACTGCTTATTTGTCTTTGTCTTCTCTAATAAGCGTCTACTACAAACTGATGCTTCATATCAAGCATCACATTCAGCTCGCATTTTTACTCCACTCTCTCAGATAATACGATCATATACATATAAAATATGTATATATGCATATTTTATATATATTGTTAAGGTCTGCCACTTTTGTCGAGGCCCAAAATATATCTAAATCACTTCTATCAATGTGCCAGTTTAGACGAACCACTCCATAAATTTCACTTATTCCACCAGAGCATATGAATAGAGGGCCCATTTTTGATTTCAGGTTGTTAACATGGCTATAACGTTGCGGTCAGCTGTTCGTGTTATGTTAAAGTCCGCGCCACCTTTTCCATTTTTTTTTTAATTCAAAGGCAGAAAAACTAAGACGATCCGATTGGCGAATGCGTGAGAGACCTTGTGGTAACGGAGGCATGACATAATTCGAGTTTGCGGCTAAAACTAAATCCGTACAACGGATACAAACTTCTTGGCCATTCGATACCCGCACGGCCAAGCTGGATACGATGAACACTACGAAACAAACTAATACATCTATTGTCGATAGACTGCAACGATCATACACTAAGACACATTGTCCTCGCCTCTCACCTCTGAGGTAGACCGACTATCAGAAAACAGGAGTACGACAGCTATCCAAAACCACGCAGCGAATGACTATAGCCTGAAAATAATTTATCATGATAACAAATTGGTAGCACCATTTTTAATTACTATTGGTAAATGCTGCATCTTTATGTAAAGTTTTCAGACGATTAATTTAGGAAACATCCTTCGAATGTTGCAAATTGAACGAATTTGCGAAACTAACTGAAAAAAATAGACAAATCGTACGTACAGAAATCCCTTCAAAATGATCTGTATGAATTTAATTTAACCAGACCAATCAAAAACCAAAGACGGATAGAAAGGAAAGTCCTAAGGCTAAGATCAAAACCGCAATATTGTATGGATTTACCGCTTCTTATATATACAGTATATATATGGCATTTTCTCTTTATGATTAGAGAATGTGAGATGTCGCTAAGGATTTGATAAGTCGTGCCTAAACTATTTTGGTACTTCAAACATTATAAGGAAAGAAGATGTAATAACGTATTACAATAGAATATAAACAGGTAATAAGTGGCGGTAGCTTCAACGACCAGAACACGTAGCATGGCAATCTTCAATAAAAACTAAAGCAAACTGTCTCTGGTAAACGAGGGAAATCGCAGGAATGAAGTCCAGAAACCGACACATATCAAACGCAACGGAAAAAACTAACCAATAATGACACCATTGGCAACAGGCACACACATAGTAGAACGGAAGGCAAGCTGTGAAAATGTGATCGCCGTGGTGGATATTTATATACGCTATTTTTCACTTGAAGTTAGCCAACGAAACTTAGCCAAGTTTCGTTTTCCAGCTTCAAACGCTGGGGCGCATCAGACGAAAAAGTGTAATTACTTTCTGCGCAGCAACGTTCACCGCAGGACTTGTCAACTGCTGTCGACTTATCGCCTCCGAAAACGCTTTGCCCTCCGAGAGCATCTCATGACAACAGAAGCTAGGCATCGGCCGTGATTGTGCGCGGCGGTTCTTTGCGAGGGATTCACGGCGCGCTGCCAGTAAACCGTTTCCCCAAACCGGTTCGGCTAAAATAATCAGCAGGACTGAAAGACTGGAAAAGGCAAAATGAAGAAAACCACAATGACCACGGCGACGAAATATAACGTAAAAAACATCTGAAAAAAAAATCCTTTTTGACGTTTGCACCTTCAATAACACGCCACTAAATCAGAAATTGACGAAAAAAAAAAGTAATCGCTGCAGCTTTAAGAGCTTTACACACGAATGGGTGCAATTTGCAAACACCTATTTGCTCTCTATAGAGAAAAATCGGAAAAAAAGGATCAGTAAGGCCTATCAGAAAAAGTGGTGCAAAAATTTTAGAAATGGAATGGGAGAAACGAACCAGGGGATCAACGAGCAAGATGAGCCAGTGAACACTAAAGAAAACAATTCTTTGGCAACGGCAACTACAGCGGTGCGAGGTCGGTTGGTGATGCGCAGTCAGAGCAGTGCTACCGTGGTTAACAGCTGAATTAATAGTAATAGGACTACTTGCGAGTGTTACGCATCGCCATGAGTAGCGAGTCAGATCCACCGGATAGTTTGTTGGCTCGCTGGAGGGGGGCGGCAGGTAGGTCGCTGCAGCAAACCCGATGCATAAATCTGAAGTGTGTCGAGCCGGGGGTCAATGGCACACAATAGGGGGGAAGCAGCGTTGTCAACTCATGTTGTTTAAGCAAGTTACCATCAAGAATCGCTGGTGCTGCAAGTATTCGTTATTGTATTTGTGTCTATGTGCCTCCCTGCTGTGACTGAAGTCCGAACGTTGTTTCTGAAGAAAAGCAATAGCTCTAAATGGAGTATGAAGTCAAAAAAAAAAAAAGCTGCTATCCCGTTCCTAACGATGCTGAACGCCATTTTAAAAATTCGTGAATAACGCTGTATCATATCACAAAATAAGGGCTTCGAAATTGTCGTAGGAAAATGCATGTATAGCAACAAACATTATTGAAACGAAAATGCAGAAGGCGATGACGGCACTTATCACGATCTGCGAATATTTTATTGAATATATATGTAATAATATCACAAGTTTACCTACAATAGACTATCTTTGTTCCAAAATTGCGTCCCTGTATTGCATGCGTTCTGTCAAACAAAATTGCTTTCAACTAAATTAGCACTATTATGATGTTTCATTTCTTGTAAAATTAAAATTTAGGAAATTAAGTGGCAAATCTAGAAGAAGTCCTAATATATTATATGCAAAATACGGTTCATCATAAATTGTTATCAGTACAGTGTATCACTTTGCTAGTTGGCAAAAAAATGTCAATCATGTCATCCGACATTTCGTAATTTTTATCATAAAATAAAAACACATGCTGTGGGGATAACGCTGATGAAACGAAGCGCTTTAACTTCAGCTTCATTTCCTGCCTAATGCTTTTTTCAACCACAACAGAATATTGTGGATATATTCAGTATTGATAATTATTGTAGAATAGTAATGAACCCTCTTTTCCGCAAAACTGATGAGGAAAAAATAAAAACATGCAGAATGAGCACTACCTTATAGAATTTTTCACCATTAATTAATGGCTGCTAAGACGTAAGGAAGATAAGTATTCTGGCACTTTGTAAATATTAATAATTATTGTATGTATTAGTACTGTTATAATCAGGCTATGTCTGAGTCCACCGCTTTAAATAATTGTTTTAACCAGATAACTTAGAGGGCCATGTAAAAGCGCAAAAAAGGGGTGGCTGAAGAGTGGTTAATTGCTTTGTCGCCGTATCTGCTGCCCTCAAATTGTTTCTCGAGGCAAATAGCATTGGTTCAGTGTCGAGTGTGACCAAAGTACGGTTTGTGGGGCCCCTACACAAGTTCTTACAATCGCCATTGATTAAGTTACTATTAATAGATGAACTTCGAGAGGGTTCGATTTTCTCTATTGCATTTATTGCTCAAGATAGATCCATTGCTCCTTCGGATAAAAACAAGCGAGACACGACGGTAAGTAGACGTACACAAATCACCCCAAAAATTTGGGCATCAACTAATTCGTGGAAACGCTGTTGTATATGAGAGAATACGAATTTTAAAATAGTATTTTTGGTAGGAAACGATACGTCAACAAAAAAATGTAAGAAAAAATGCGATTCTGTGCAAGTTGTAGCGGGCTGAACTTAAGATCTTGGTAATAGCAGACAATCATGCAGAAAAGTGTTATTATCGTCGGTATCCACCGTATTAAAGATAGAAACTATATAGCATTGTATTATATTTAAAATTGATTCATTGCGCTAACTCTGTGTAACAGCTTCGTTTGATGATACGTCAAATGCTGTCGCGTAAACGAATTCACCGTAGCTTTCTAAAAATACAAGCTGTACCAACATTTATAATGCATGTTGCACGACGTCGGCGTATTGCATTTAATCAACGGTCATCACTACCCTCGCACAATCTCGCGGTACTGCTCATTATCAAGGTCTTCCATACAATTGTAGTACACAAACAGAACACAAACGCTAAGTAATGGACGAACTGGCGGTTTGCCTCATTTAATCGTCACGTTAGCTTCAATTACCCCCGTCCAACTGCGATGTCGTTGGTGGCTATTATCAAAACAAGCACTTACAGAGACGACCCGTTGCCCTTTCATTCTTGCTTTAGTTTCGCACTGGGCCGATGCTTGCCTGGGCCCACAGTTGATGTTCCTGCAAGCCTATGCATCGGTATGACCCGGCAGCAGAGAAAACAGTCTCATTGACAGAGCGCTTGCCGTACAAACAACTATACGATTATAAATAGAGACGGCGCCTCAGAGCGCGCTAGTGAACTGTTGTCCTATTAAGCACAGCTTTGTGCAGTTGTTCGACTTGTGCGCGCGCTCTGGATGCTCTGGCGCTAATGCATGGCAGCCGGCCGGCCGGCAGCAAGGCTCGTTCTATGCGACGCCAGTTATCGTTTTGCAATCATTTGGCGCTGCGGCAGCGTTAACGTATGGTACCGGCGGCAAAATGCCCGCTGTAGCGCAGCATCCATAAAGCGCGCCGTTGAGGCCTACTCCGTTTGCAACTGCCAACAATTACAAACAATATCGATCATTAGATCAACTCCTGGAACGTAAACGACCCAGGGCGAATTGCGAGAGTTTCACAGGATAGTTACAAATAGTTAGATGGTCTCAAAATGTTCGCGCTTTACCATTACCTTGTGGTGGCAAGGCTTTCGGATAAAAGGCGCGGTATCTTGAATAGAGACAAAAAGCAAAACGCGGAAGTGACTCAAGAATAAAAAAGGCTGATTCGCTCGCACTGGAAGACGCCGAGGTATCAATGCCAAGATCCGCGTGCAGTCTCTGCTATGAGAAATAATACCTATACATACACCCCTGCATCCAGTCGGATAAGACGCTGATACCAATATGTTCATCTTATAATCTGTTTTACTTACATCAGTACCTAAGAAAAAAGGACAGAAAATAAGTGAGTCGTAGTATCGTCCGATTTCCTTCCACATTATATGTCGTATATATACGCGGTCACTCGCGCGGAGACAAAATCCTTTTTGGGTGGGGCAGTTTCAAAGGTGCTAACGCTCCGATCACTCCGGACGGAGAGAATCGTGCACCGACTACTATTTATATATAAAGAATGTACTGTAGATCGATGTGTACAGTTCGTTCGGAGATCACAATATGCTCTCTTCCACCATCTCTCGCAATCTGTACCCACTCCATTAGTCAGCCGTCTATCTCGTGCGTACGAAATGTTTTTCAAGCATTTTTATTAATTCACGCTCAGTCACTAGCTTTACATGCACCCTAATATATAGTCGGTGGTCGTCCGATATTACTTTCTTTTCCCCTGCACGACTTAGTAATAGTTGAATAAGCTTGCAAGCTTTCTATAATATCTCTGTACAATATATCCTTGCAGTGCAACATACCATGGTCGTCTGTAATGAGTGCTCCGGTGATCGACAAAACTGGTCGAGAAGAACACAAGATCAAAAAGCACGCACAAATAGCACAAAAATATAATGAAGATGCACACACAACTCTGTTCTTCAGTACACACTGCCGTCGCAGTGAGGAATTACCGGTGGCTTTCCACTCCTGCAGATTGCCGCGCCTCCGCGAACGAACGCACCACAGCAGCCCAAACTGAAACCACCGTCCGCCACCAATCTGCGGTGACTGCAACGCTTCTCAAGCTAATGCAATGGGCCTCCCGACAACGAGCTACTGTCATGGCCAGCGGGAAAGGAAGTCGGGTCAAAGTGTTTTTTTTCGGGTTTTGCACTGATCCTCGCGTAGTTTATTGTAGATTGTTCGTACAATAGGCTGGATAAATTACTCGAGAATAGCCGCTTGTATAAAATATTCACACGGTCTCAAGTAAAGGTAAGCATTCGCTTAATCTTTGAATTGACGCACATTCAAATTTGGCGCGCTATGTGCTAACGGCTAATTCGTTTCATGTAAGAAAACTCAATTTCAATCTTGCAGACTTTTAGGGCGAAATTTTATACTCCTCTAGTCCATCTGATAATTTGCCTAGGCTCAAGTTTAGAGAACTTTTGAAGATTTTGGAAAAATTGCATATAAACATTGGCGTCGTCTGCATCGAAACCACTGGTAGCGCGGCAGAGCTGATGAGCGCGTACCCGACAGTTTTGAAAAACTTGGTGTCGAAATATTTCAGCCGTTTGCGATCCGTTAGTGACTAATCAATCGTAGTTCTTATTCAGTAAGTTTCTCTGCCAGCGGTGGAGTGCCTGTGCGGACTTGAACGTGTGTGGTGGTACCTCTAGGAAGCAGTGCCTGCTGATACAAGCATTAGATATCAGTTGTTTGTACCTTCAAACAGCTCTGTCATCATGGCCTCAAACGACATCTGGTACAGCGAGAAGTACTTCGACGAGATGTTTGAGTATCGACATGTCGTTCTGCCGAAAGAGATTGCCGCTCGAGTGCCTCGGACCCATCTCATGTCTGAGTCGGAATGGCGAAATATCGGTGTGCAGCAGAGTCACGGCTGGGTTCATTATATGATCCACGAACCGGAGCCACACATCTTGCTGTTCCGTCGGCCACTACCTCAAGGGAAAAAACCGGCAAGCCAGGAAGAACAAGTTCGCAACGATATCGAGAGCTACTAAAACGACCGCCCGTAATTAACCGACAGGACGGTTTACTTTATCCGCCTGTCCTTCACATAATGCCGGCACAGTACCATCACATCCGCAAACTTTTGCGCGTCTCTTTCTCTTCATAAAGTGACACCACCTTGGTTACAGTGGATTTGAACTGGAAGTGAGAAAGGAAGGTTTTTCTCTCGAAAAACAACGAAAAACATTAATACGATGCGAGGAAGTGATGATCGACGAGGAACTTCCGTTGTCCAGCAGCTGTGAGCGGTGAGCTCGGGGCACCAGCCGCGCTCTCATTGGAGTAGTTGTTGACCAGTTGCGTATTTTGAAGCTATAATCATGGAGTTTATCACTGCTGAACAAAAACGAAATCTTATATGCTGAAGGGGCGAGCAACGTCCGTGACAACGAACGTGGAGAAGGATGTGAAGAATTGAAGTTATGACTATTTTTCCCGTATTTTACGTTGCCAATATAATAAAAAGCAACCCAAAAGAACGAACGAAGGCCGGGCTTGATCGAGGTTCCCTGTCCTTGTACAGGTGCACGTTCATCGATCGCCTCCATCTATAAAAGCAATTAGCATATTGCTATCATTATTATTATTATTATTATAAGCTGTATTACTGATAACGACATAAGGGTGGGCAGGAAAAAGGTATCTTCATTCTATGATATGATGACTATGATGTGTGCGGCGACATCATGACGGTGGTATTACTTCACCACAGTAGAGGATCGAAGCTAAAAAGTACATTGTTTGAGATGATCACGTCCACGTCTACATGGTGTGACTGATATTTCGCTTCGCATCCATTGCATCCATTTTGCAGGCTGACCCTGCGAGTAGACACAACCCCACATCATATTAGAAACTAATGGACAAGATTATGGACAATATTTTTATTCCCTAAGCGGAATTTTAGCGTCGGATTTGTACATTGCAGAGTAATATGGTGGTGCCTAAATAATACCGAAGGTCATAATCAAGGTAAAAAAATAATACCAAAGGTCATAATCAAGGTAAAATTAATGACGATGTACGGAAGCACCAATCACAGTTATTTCAATGCATATTCATAGACGTGACAATGCGTTGCACGATAGTGAAAGATGGCCAAGTCCCCCTCGCCATGGCAAAATATTACGCCATGATTCCATACATTTGTTTACATATGATTGTTTTTCCATTTCGTGTATCATTATAATAATAAAAATTCTCAAGTGGTGATATATTATAATTCATGCGAGCTATTCATTATAGTGTGGATAACAAGATTAACATTATAACGTCGATAACAAAATAGAAGTATCGTTCTTTGATTCTATTTATGACTCTAGAGGAACCCGATTGGGATAAAAAAGGGGCGGTATCAGTAAGTTTAATATTGATAATATAATATAGACGTGAAAATCTTAGAAAAACTTAAAATTCCAGTAGTAGATGCAAACAAAAATGTCGCTCCTCGCTCATTGTTAGAATGGAATGATATTTAGGAAGTAGCTAGTGTGGTATAGGATCTGTGATTAAAAAAAGCTCCAAAATAACCAATCAAAAGCTTCGTATTTTCTCCACGGTGTGTGATTATGCTTGTTATTCCTTTGGCAGAGTTGGTAGGAATAAGCGTTTGTTTGCTGTAGTTGATCGCTAATTCTTGTTTGTGGTAGAGGTCTGATAGTGGGAGGTAATTCATAAACTTTTATACTGAGCATCTTCATAAAACAGGTAGATAACATTAAAGATATATCAGACTGGTTGGCGAGAAATGCACAATAACGACGGGTTGCAGAAACACTGTTGCAGATTCTTCAATTCATTTAACCAGTGCTAACAATAGGTGACAACGTATCGATTTTGCGATTTTCGTAATTAAATATAAACCACATAGATTGTTGCATAACGAAACTAAAGCAGCAGACGATAAACCTACCACACTTGCAGTGGAAGCAGAATATAAAATAAAGATCCCTTGTAAATTGCTTAACATTGACCACGTCTCGTTAATTCCTTATTAGATTATTTTACACAAACGCATTGTAGTTCTATTAAACAATGAATTTACATTACATTATAGTAACTTACCAATGTACATTCTCTAGTTTCCTAGTCAGCCTAGATTGTAACAAGGCTATACTAGACATAGGCTAACTAGAAGTATTGTACTGTTTGTGTATAACTATTAAAGTGTTTTTTTTAAATAATTTGATATACTTATAAAAAATTTTATAATTATAAGGTGATCCCAAATAGGACTTTTGTTATTATTTGATATTTTGATTATTTGTTCATTGTTAAAGTCTATCGGATATTCAGTGTATCAATTACGAACAAGCTAAAAACGCACATCACTGTGGGATACCAGCTTATCATCCTCCCTACATGACATCTTCGTGATATTTAGGAGTTGAATCCATGGCTTCGTTGTATTTCAGAACAATCCAAAGAAGTGATGTTGGTGATGCAATCCGATTTTAGAGCTACAAAGGCATACGAAAATATTTGATATGCTTCTTCTTTTTTATCTCCGGTAATGCAAATAACATACTGCGTTAAGTTCATTCGAATGATGTGCGGATATGCAATATTATACTCAGCAAAACTTGAAGTATTAAGCGTACTTGAGAGTGCCAAGATTAGTGTCGAGATTTTTTAGACATTTTAAACGCGAGATAGGTACTTAGTTGTTTAAATCAAAATTACTTAGCTATTTTTTAAAAGTAAATAAAGCGAAACAATTAAATTAAAATAAGCAGTTCAGTTATAATGTCTTTAATTGCTGGATGAATTTTAATACAAAGTAATTAACGATGCGATTCCAAGCCAAGAGAATAGGATTCTTCGAAGACTGCTGCTCTTCATTCAGATCAGGGTTTTTGCTGCCACAAAATTTGTCCATATTAGTATTTAGATATATCAAAATTCGCATTGGTTAACCTCAAGAAAGTTCGTCTTCTGAACAATGGTTTGCTATATTAAACAGTAATTATGTCGTGGTATCATAAGTTGATACGATATGCATTTGTCGGGGACAGGAAGTCTTGGAAAAGGCAGGTCTCCGCATTGTTGATATGCATTAGTCGATTGCAGTTCTTTATATTAAAATTGTAAAAATAACTACATTGTACAAGTCAACAGCAAGCAGGCAGTAATACTAGTCATCAGCATACTGTAAAGCAATCAATTTGTGCTTACGGGAACATTTTACTGCATGTGACTGCCAAGACATATCAATGGGAATCATTTGATATTTACACGAAGAGCAACAGCTGACTTAACCTAATGATCAGGCTTACAGTAATACTACAACGCACGAGCGACACGAATGTGTGTCGACGCTGTCGAACGATTTCAGTTTATCGCATCGATGAATCATCGCATTTTCGCCTACCCTGCGCAGTAGATACATTTGCAGCGAATTGCTCTATTACAACAAAAGGTACCGGTGTTTTGTACATATACTCTGTCCGGCAAGCAACACAGAAATGGTTGCGTTTTTTATTAGCTAAACGCGATATCTACTAAGTATAGTGCGCAATTTCTTGCTGCGACTCGGGTGCACCGGTGCATTGTGTGAAACGAACGAGAATAGCGACCGGGGGGGGCCTTTGGTTTGTCTGGCTGAAACAGCCTATTCGGCTTGTCGGTTTAACCGATCTCAGTCCTTTAACTGGCTGATTTCGGTTGAATCACAGCTGCCATTCTGCTACCCCTTGAGTTGTCCTTCTATCGCCAACCTCTCTAGTACCGCATCTCCTCAGCTCTCTCTGCTTAGGTCGCGGCGCCTCGGCGTCACCTTCTGGCGCTGCCAAAACGCCGATGTCTCTTTTCTGTTAGCTTCGTTCTGCAGGAGTCTGCATATGCCTACTAGCTAGAGAAATGCGCATAAGCCTATAGTCATGGTCGCCCGATAAACAAGAGATGGGAAAAGGGGTAGGGGTCTATGTAATAGACGGAAAAAACTGTCAGGTGACGCCACGACTTTTACAGAGGGATGCCTCAGAGAAGCGATGACAAGGCAGCTGATAGCTGAACAGACGACGCAAACACTCACCTTCTAAAAATCTGTTTCGTGTATTTTGACTGGACTGGTTATTGTGGTCTATTTGAAGAAACGCATACAGAGACCCATTGCACGACGAATTAGGGTACTCACTTGTCTGTGCATATCGCATTCGAATACAAAAGTTGGCCGTCAGATGACGAGCGGTGCGAATAGAATATATGTTCATTCGTATGTATTATAGTAAGTAGAACATTACCCCATTCGGTACCTTGAGTACGTAACAGAATAGCGCATTAATTATTACCCCATTCGGTACCTTGAGTACGTAACAGAATAGCGCATTAATTATAAAAAGAGATCGTTTCATGGCTAATAATAAAGGTGTAACCTACATCGAAGAGGATTAGCCAGTGTTGGTTTATCTGAAAAAAACCGAGTTCGCTCCTGTAACTGGCAGACTGTCTTCGTTTGGTCCGTGTATGATTGCACAGAGAGGTGGCGTACCAAAAACGTGAAACCACTAAGTTTAGTAGGCAATATGCATAAAGTTGAAGATAATTTTTAATTGCAAAGCTAACATAGTATAACAAGCTAATAATAGTATAAACCGTAATGGATGTAAATAAGCTACACCAACAGATTTTAACGTGCTTAACATCAGAACTGTTCTTCCGGTGTCAAACGTTTACTATAACTTTTGCTCACTTGTTAAGAACCATTTGCATGACCAATTTTTCACTCAGTGCACATACATTTCTGTTCTTAGAAACCGTTAACAAAGCTTGAATCATAGATATTCGGGTGTATTTCCAAAAAGTGATGTTCGAACTTCTTATGGCTTCAGGTGATCGAGATTAACACATAATCACTTACTAGCCATATGGCTTTATTCATGATAACACTACTGGAACTCAATCGTTTGAAACTTGTTGACGGTTTCACTTTTTTTCTAGTTTTATATTCATATCCAGAAAGTTTTTTTTTTTTTTTTTTTTATATATATGTGAGCTTGTGGAATGATGAAATTGTATGAGGTAATTTATGAACGTCGTCGTGATGGTGCAGTGGTAACCTATTTGTATGCTAAATTTAGGAACACTTAGTGATCAACGCTCAATCTCGAGCACAGACAACTGTCTGATGTAATATTTAAAGGCAGTACCGATCGTAAAATTCGGATGAGGGGCTAACAATAAAAGTTCTATATTGATCTACAGTACAAATAGCAATGGTGGCGTTGAAATTATTTGAAATGCACTTACAGCCAATGTTAGTTAAATTAGTTAAGAAGTGATGTTTCAATTTAATGTTTTGCGAATGTTTTATTTAACGCATTTGTCGGCAAGGACATTTCCTGATTCGACTTAAGATTGACTGCGGGAACCCTTAGCCTGGCTGTGAACGACTATGCGATTACCATGAAGAGCAGCGAACTATGCATTACTCGATGACATTGCAAATATTTTCCTGACAGACTTTGGTGACTGGTGCTCTATATGCATTTGCCAATTTCAAATTGGCATAATTCAATAGTACTTACGCAATTTCAAACGGAACGTTCAGAACTTGACTACTGGTCAAGCTGTCAAACTGAAATAGAAACGCGAATAGAAACAACGTACCTGAATCCAATGCTTCTCTAAATGAAGATTCTTACAGTGATCTATCGATTTCTCGTCAACCTCTTAGCTTAATATTTCGCTCACTATCGTTGCAGGCTGATTTGAAAATGGCGCGCTTTTTTATAGCAAGTATGCAGATCTTTATGCTGTAGGCTATCTTTGTCTTGTGTCAGCAATGATATTTTGCTATCGTAGAACCGAACGGGAAGCAAAATCTAACGATATTACTAGCGACGAAGTAGACGACGAAGAGCAGCTAGAAAACGGTGACGTCGCTCAGAGCGAGAATTTGCTGGCAATATTGTATTGGAGAAAATTGGTTTCAGTTTATAATATTTTTCTTCGACCATGCGTCAATTGCTCATTAATGAAAAGCGTTCTTAACAGGATGTAAAAACACAAGCACAAGACGACGTCTGTGCTTGTTTTATAACATAATCATAGTGTGTTTTGCAATAAGCCGAGCATGCTACTCGAAGCCATTGGAGATTCACGATGTCGCATTAAGGACCCCGACAAAACTGGGAGCGCGATACCTTCACCTCGAATACTATACATTATACTGGCTGTCAGTACGCTATCTGACATAGACGTCGAAAAAGACCCCTTAGAACTGCGAATACACTGCAAATTAAACGTGCTCTTGCAAACAACCGTTTCCAAGGTTCTACCAAAGTTTATCAAAAACATAAAGGTACATTAGACTGATTTATCATAAGGTGTTATTCTTTAATCAATGTAAGTGATTCTTATGATCTATTTATTTCTCTGTCAATATTGTTTCTCATACAAGTGCTATTCCTAAAGATAGATTCATTCACTGTCATCGATTTTATTCTGGTAAACGTAACCTTTACTGTCCGTCCCGATTTCGACGTCGACTTCTTTACACAGATAACTATATCTTCGCTTAATGCCCTAGATATTTAAGAACTGGTTTCGTTATGAGTTATGTAAAAATTGAATTTGTATTTCCTGTGTGAGGAACATCCCTAATGTCGTTTCTTCTTTCGCCACCTAGCATGAGGTTGTATAAATTCTTACTCAGAATTTTGGGTTGCCGCAGGAAGTTTATGGATCAACCCAAACCATGTTACTGTCCCTACACTGGTTAAGTGGCTTTGGTTATTCTTGGCCACGAGGATAGCATACGTCGGTGCGTAAGTATATATAAAAATCATCGTTAATATCTTTAGAGCTTAGCAATTTGGATTGGACTGCCAATCATTTTTGATGTCGTCTTTCTGCACGGTGTCGTCGACCAGACAACTAATATACCGTAGTCGGTTCTGTCTATGTCGACCCTGAATAACATCGGAAGAAACTCCAAGCCGCACGCAATTACACTGAATGAGGTTCAAGACTTGGCAGCTTTGATAGGACAGAGGGGACCGCGTGACGGAATGGGGTAACCTTTCCCAAATGAGCTACGAGGAACAGTTCAATGTTGCCTCGGATAGCTTGGGTTAATCGCAAACTTTTTTCTTCTTTACATCAATCAACATACGGAACACCGTATCACAGCTTTACAGCGGTATTGTGTTTACTATATTTCTCTTAGGCCAGGACTGTCATTTATCACCAGCGATAAGTCCCTACAATAAGGGCTCGGAACGCGATTGACGATGACATCGCCCGTGCACGATTGTTGTTTGTATAGAATTTTTTAGCGTAATGCGTTTTCGTTCAGTTGATGGTACCGTTAACATTGTAATTATGTTTTAAAGGGGAAAGATTTACTCTTAGATTTGACGATGCCACGATGTAACAGGTCCGCCGATTTTGGATTCCTGCCCCGTCAAAGCTGAGATCCGCGTGCAATCATTAGATTGTCCTGTTCAGAGTTTGTATTGGAGGCTGTATAAGGGCATCACATACATGTGCGTGAGGTTGCGACAAATTATTTCAGATTTGTACAAAGGAAAAATTTGATTGTGCACGTTTAATTTACATTTTAGATAATGCTGCCTTTTGCACGATTTCCTTCAATTTTCGTTAACAATACAAATAAAAAAAAGTAAAGCTACATTTAAATATTTTACGCGTTCGGATTTGGATTATAGGTTTTATTCCAGGCTGTTTGAAGCTACCAAATGCATTACTGATAATAACCTTAAGTGCATCTTGTTCGAGCTTTTCTTGATTAGACCCAAAAAAAAAAGACGCCGATTCAGTTCGTATTTAACAGAATAACATTTTTAATTGTAACAAAACGTTATCATGTGACACGTGATATTAATCAGTCATGTTAGCAAATAGCGAACAAATACGTGTACTTTGAAACAATGTTTATGTTATAAACGATCAGTATTTTTGTTCACTAGCACGTAACAACAAAATAATTGTAAAGCTTTGCACTCTCTCTGATGATAGGCGATTCGTCTCAAATAGTGCTGAATTGGCCAACATCGTCTTACATGGAACCCCATGGGGGCACTGGGTGTAAACGATGCTAAAAAATCATACATAGCTAAATATATACGAAATTCATATAGTTTTTTCCATAAGAATGCCAAGATAAATTTCGCCATCTTCGAGCTTTCCAACATATACTAGTTGGTACGAATTAATTTTATTATTAACCATTAGTAATCTTGTTAACCGCAGTACTAAAAGCGCATTCATTCCGCCTGTCGAGGCAGGTTCAGAAGCAGGCTGTTAAACCTGAATTCGTATTCTCATTCACTGTAGGTAGTTGGCCTTTTAGGAAAATGCTCATCTACACACACACACAAGCTAGCTGATAAACAGAATGTTAACTGAATTGCCTCTAACTTTGTTCACCTAGGCCACCTTATTTGAGGCCGAACATCAGAGAAATTCCAAGCATACTCAACATAGGCGCCGAGAAGTGTCGCCGTGAGTCACTTGTTGACACAAATCGACGTTAGCTCAACGGCAAAGAGGGACTCGCGGCGGTGCAGGTAATGGTAATTTATTCATTGTGTTGCCACTGACAAACGAAAACGAAGTAGCGTGAATATAGCCGAGACAAACTGATTATGTCATGTTTTATTAACTTCTAGAAACTGACCACATCAGAAACTGCAATGCTTAAAATACAAGACGAAGTTCTGCAGGAGTTGAAACACTAAAAATAGCAGTATATTTCATCTCGTGTGTAGCTGCTGCAGATGCCAAAAAAACTACATAAATTAATGTTTAGTAATGTTGTATTTGGACGTCTTCTAGAGAACTGTTCACCAGCAGCGTTTTAGCCAATTAGCTGGTTAGAGTTTCGATTTATATGTTTTGCTAGAGAGGTACACGCATATACATTGGTAAGTAGAGGCGCAAGCATAGTTCAGGCTCTAAATGTTTGTATGTGTACATATCTGACCATAATGGACCGGTTCATGTAGCCAATAATTGCTGAAGCAGGGAGGGGATACCGACTAAGAAAAAGCCAACACAAAAGCTTGTGTCGTATATACATAGTTTTTTTTTCTTTGTATAGCGAATTGTCAGTTACCTATTGAATGTTTGGACGGCTATGGTTTTATTTTCCCACATTTGTCTACGTAGTACGCATTTCCGGGGATGGCGTTCGCTGATTTTAACCATTTTGCTTGGATTCGAGTTAATGACCATTAGCTATTAGGTTGACACATTTCGTAGAACTTTCTGTAAGTTGATTCTACCACCGGTAGACTAGATGAAAACAAAGAAATTCGCTGCGTACAGTAAACCGAAACGGCAAACTTATCGCATTTATCGGCGGACTTTAGGCAGGAGCAGACGACGAGCTCTACGATTAGTATTGAACAGGCTAAATAAAATATTATAGTGTGTATGAAGTAAAAGTAAGCATATGATCGACATGAGGAGATGCCCTTGAGGACTAAGGTATTATTAACCTTACTTCAATCAGTGTGGCAAACCAGTGGCACCTCTCGTTAGACGTTACCACAAACTACTCAAAATTACAGGTCTTGAATAAATGTCTCGTGGTACTAAAGGATGACAATTACTCAGCGAAATGCTGCCGCGCCGATAATGAAAAGTGAATCGAGTAGACCCTAGAGAAAATATTACCGTAAATGCGCATATTTAAACAAAATAATAAATAAACCAAGATCAATGCGACTGTGAGGTAGGCTACTGAGTCCTCTACAACCATTTATCAGACGGAAACAAAAGTACTAATGATGCAGCTAGAGAGTAGTAAATCGCGCGCTAGAGTACCTTTGTCGACTACCGTCGACTACATGCTGATCATACGTAACAACAAAAACACACCTTTTTCCATCTTATTTATTGACGTAGAAACACAGACGCGCACAATAAAAGATATGTAATCATTATATATATACGTTCTAGTGGTCGAGCTTACAATTTACCATAGACGTTTTCTGAATGTTGGACGTTGTAAATGCGAGCTCTAACGGCGAACAGAGCCATTTTTCCGCCAAGATTGACACCTGTGTAACTGTTTTCTGCAATCAGTCAGCACTTTTGATATTCGTTCCGCGCAAGGTGGCCAGCAACGCCCTTTTGGTATTGCGTACGAATTTCTTATTCTGTTTGTGTGCATCTTGCCAGTTTCCCATCACAGCATGGTTTTTCTTATTCTCCAGCAAATCTTACTCTTTGATAATGCACAGTGTATAACGTTATTCTGTCCTGCGTCCAATTTATACGGCACTCTCATAGGAAATATCACAGAGCAAATACCCATTGAAGCTGTTTTCGTTAGCGTGATAATGAATGGCTACCGGCGACAGACACTTTTGTTGTTTGTTATGCAACGGTCCAAGGCTACGCTAATAGCTCATACCTATCGGGGTATCAAGACTTCAAGCTTTGCCCGATCTGTTGACGAAGCATATGCGGAGTGGTCCAGATTGTCGTGTTCATTTGCGCATAACCTAAAGGCTAGCATTGTGAGGAACATGTAGCTATCTCTTTGGTCAATATGTGAATCTCTCAGACGAGTGATGATTGTCAAACGACAAATGAAACGTTAATCGTTTAGTATATTGGCAACCAATTTACCGCTAAGCGGGATGTACATCGAGTGTGGATATGATCTTGTAAAAGTTTTGTATGCGTCCCTAGATGTTTGCCAGGAAATAAAAACGAACAAAAAAATGGATCAGATATTCTTCATTTAATTGATTCGAGTGCATTCTGTCCCTAAAAACCGGTTTGTAATGTCGAAGTTAAATACAAAAGCTTCCAAAAGGATCCAACTATCAAGATCAAGCGAATATTGTAAAAAAAACCTGCAATGGAACAGACAATATTTGTAGAATGTATAAGTCTAGTGTTGCTCAGCTAATATCTCTAAACGAATGTATGCTAAACATTAAAAAAAAATTCCAAATTTGGATTTCATCGACGATCCTAAAAACTAATAGTAAGCAAAAATTGCAGTATTTTTTAAAAGGCTTATCCAATCCTATGTAAAATAGGGTTAACGAGAATGCTATAAATTATCGTTCTTTAATTTCGCACAGAAATACTGAAACGTTATTAGCTCCTAGTACTCCTACAAAAGGAACTGGCTAGTCTTATTTAGAATACGCCTAAAATTAAAAACGGTGTATATAACGACGGGTATTAGATTATAGCATAATAGTGCTTATTAGCTACTTGCTTATGTGCTAAAACACTTCCCCCTAGCTACTGGAAACCACACTATAAAAATACCGAAATGAGACTGGGTCTCGTCGCAGGTTTGCCGTTTACATTAGTGATCTCTGTTTTACAAACAATATTTTACGCCAGATATATATATATGTACATATCATCTTCTCCCTTAGGTAACAGAGACAAGAAACAAGGGTTTTATAAAGTTCAGTTTATGTTTTTAGCAAAAACGAGTCCAGCAACGGTAACATGAACCCAGCCGGCGCCGTCATCTGCCTATCGCTTGAATCGCTGATCGATTTTAATATATATATATATATATATATATCGAAAAATACAAAATAGAAATATACTGAACGTGTTGCAGACTCCGCCAGTTGTCGGTCAGCAAGGGCCACTTTTTTTTTAAAACTGGACGTATAGTTAAGAACGTGTGTTCCTCTTTTGTGTGCCTATACCTGAAATGGTTAATTTTGCAAAATCTATCTAGCACTATCAGGAACCGCTCCGACGTTCTTTAAGGATTATTGTGTGTAGTTCACAAGCATCGTAAGCCGTTATCACTGTGCATTTAACTTAGGTCGAGATGGTGGCTTAACACAGGTTAACGTATCTAAGCATATATTCCAGTATAGTATAGTATAAACGATATTTCTATTTTCTCAAACGTTCAGATATCCTCGGCAGAGCAAGTACTAAAAGCTTTTTAGCAAATGCTTAACTTTTGAGGTTCTAGCTTCGAACTTCGCAAGGAATCTAACTTTTTTATAAGCATTCTAACACCGTTAACTGGTATGTAAAGACATCTTTCGGAAAAATCTGCACGATTTTTATCTGGCAGCTCTCATTTTGGCTTGTGAATCTGTTTCAACCAAATATGAATCGTTTTTAAGTGAGAATTGTCGACTTGTTCGTCAAGTAATAGCAGTGATTTATTCCGTACCCACGAACATTTGTTTGATCAGTTGCTCTATCTAGTCCACATACAAATCGATGCTATATTTGTTTTCGGATCGTCACGCCTCAAATAAAAACATCAAATGAGCAAACCGCTTCTGATAACCTTGCATTCTGTGTTTGATAGAAAAGATACTTACTGTAAATGGGTTTGGAACCCGAAACGACAACAAGCTTTGGACAAATTCAAGTGGTAACAATGGTAGCTATAAATGCCATATACAGTAATGTCTCCTTGCCGTATTCATAAATGTATGCCTTAATTCGGTTTGTGTCGCCCATCATTTACTCTATCTGCTTCTTTTCCGGTTTCCTTCTTCGAACTGGAAAGGGACGTCCTAAGAGTGTATTGGACAGAGACAAATTCGGATACAAATGAATGATGATGAGGCATAGCTAAATATAAGCATACAAAGGGGTGCATTTTTACTAGACCTATTTTGGCGTCATCTCACGGGAAGAGGAACACACAACAGGCCTTAACATGCCGTCGATTTAGCCTGAAAGCGTTACGCTAACATAGCTGAATGACTAATTGCTAGCCTTTAGGATGCGATCTGACAAGAAGGCTGGCTTCCGCCCTCAAGAAGGATCTTTTTTTACCTTGCCATAGATAGCTTCAGCGAATAGTACACTTCTTCAACTGGGTAATATCTGCTTCCTGTCTGTCAGCCAGTTTAGTGGTCCCTGACCAAATGTCATTTATGTGTGTATCGACAAGTAGGTTTTTTGAAGCAAGCTGTTTTTGAGCCTTTCAATAACTTGACAGTGGTATTGGCAAGACCGATGCTGGATTAGTTTGGTGACGACCCACTAACGGTCTGTAACCAGAGCAGCGCAGGAGATTGCAGGCGGTTCACGCCGGTCCTCAAGAATCTCTATGATAATAGCATTTTAGCTTTACTTTTCGTTGTGTTTTTTGTGATTGCTATTTGCTATGGAAAGTACCGTTGCAGTCATTTACTTCAGCTACCACCTTCCAAGCAATGTTCGTCATGTGAGATATTGCAAAGAGTTATGGATCCGCGGACGGTACAGGATTAATACGCAAGACAATTGCGAACGACAACGAAGTAGGTACATACATGTGTAACATATATTTGTGTTATGTATCGTTGGTATCTGCTACACAGAAATAACAACACATCCTCACACTCTCCGGATTGGCGATCTTAGTCAGAATTTATTTGCATTAAAATCAAACAAACTACTCAAACACTGACTGATAATCAGTTACTTTCTCGAGCACCAATAAAGAAAAGAAATGCGATAAGGGTGATGCGTGTGTATTTACAAAAGAAATACGCATAGAGAGAGGTTTATGTTAGGTCACAGGTATACACGAAACGTCTTTTGGAATAGGCATGGTGACAAGGAACGGATCAGTCCCGAGCACTACGAGATAAGGAAACATGAAATGAAAGTAAAATGTCTGCGTATCGTTAGAGATTATTTTCGTACGATACCAAAATTGTATCAGTGTGACAAAATGCTTTATGCTTGAATGACAGCGATCGAGAACAATGTTTTGAGACGACAGTGATTAGATGTCCGCTCCAGTGTGCACTAGCAGATGCATTCCTTCTTGTAGTTCGCTCACGATATTCTCCTTATTGACTGTGTTAGGCATACGGAACTCTGTCATTATGTCCGACTTCGTGTACACGGAACCGTCCTCATTGCGCTGCTCATGGGAGGCTACCACGTTAAGTTTGCCACCGTGTGTTCGTACCACAACCTCTTCAGGAGAGAACCCGGTTAGGTTGACCTTATACGTACTGGAGGGAAAGACGATATCGTCACGATCGACGTAACTGCCACCGTTGTCGATCTTGAGGAGAGTCTCGGTATCGAGGAATCGCTCACACTCGGGATAATCTTGGAGAAACTCGTCCCACTCTTTAGACAGCTCATCCTTGCCTTCAATGAATCGTTCGGTCTCAAACACCTGCTCCTTGCACACCTCAGTAGCCTCTCGATATTTCATCAATGGAGCCATCTTCGCCGGCAGAATGTGTCTCACAGGATGATCACTAAGCTGGCGGCAAGCCAGAACTGTGCCAGAAGACTCCATTTATTCTAAATGCTATCCACCGAGTTCTGGTTCGCCCAACTTTAAATAATATCTTCCGTTTTCTGTCTCGTCAGGCAGAATACTGAGTTCTCCTCCGTAACTCCGTAATAACAGTAACTCTCTCTAGTTGTGTTTACACTTTCACAGTTCAAGTGTTTATGTTGTGCCCACACGGGCAGGACAACAAGTAATGAGACGTTCGGCATTCGTGTTCCGTGGGAAAGGGCTAAACTGGAAGGCGACCTACAGAAAGTCATTACGCAGACTATTGCCACAGATTCTTGGCTTTTGGCAGCATAGGGAAATATTCGTGCATGCCTTCATAAGCGTGCTTGTTGCGATGCAGTGTGCGCTCGGACGGACTGGCAAGCTTGCCAGCAATACCTAACACACAGGCCGCCTTCAAATGCCAAGTACGTTCGAGAGGTAGGTTTCCGAGTATTTCTCTCTCTCTCTATCTATCTATGTGTACCTCTATCTCTACCTATCTCTCCTTTTTCGCGATGTCTCTATTCGTTTTGAAGAGCTAGTTCTCTCTCGATGACTTTCTAGCTACTGTTGGGAGCACGTAGTGTCTATGTATGCAGCATCTGTCTGTCGTATTTGTGCGGCGGCGGTGTTGGTGAGGTCACAGCGCGCAGCCGATGAGTCAAGGTCTCCGTCCTCTCCGCAACGAGCGACAGACACTTGGAAGTATTTAATAGGAGTAGCCGTAGCTGCAAGCTGTTGTCATTGTCAACATAGCTACATTGCGCCTACGGAGGACCTGCCGAACAATGCGGATCGGAAATACTCAGTAGATATAGGTGGAGAAGTGTCTGCTTATCCGTATGTTCGTGCGTGTGTGCTCCGCGAATTTAAGAGGAAAAACGCTGACGTGCGCCAGCGAGAGCGCGCTGTCCCGGAAGAATCATAGTGAATTCAGCGCTAGCTGATAGCGGATCGCACAACTAGGGTATCCCTACCAGGAGTGTCCAGAGTCATCGTTATAATGTGCACGCCACAGGGGGAATACTACGGAAATATGCATGGCATTATTAAATTTCCCCATTCCATGGTGGTTAGCTGGTATTACTGTGATGTCACTTTATTCCGAAGTGAAATCTTATTTGGTTGTCTCGGCGCGCTGATGCAAACTATCGGGTATACGGTACGAGAGCGGCATATCGTAACTAGAGGGACGAATACAGATTACAGATGCCAAGCAGGTACTGTCTGACATGCAATGGCGCATCAATCAGTCTACAGTTCGCTGCGAAGAGGGTGCAACTAGAGTTTCTTTATGTAACGAATAGTAAATGTATTATTATTATTATTATTAAATAAAGGACTGCACGGTCTTGTGTAGATATATCTTGGCAGGTGCTACGAGTTTCATTGTCGTATCGTGATTTTGTATCAGCTATAACAGAAAATAGTTAGTATTTGTTTCAAATCTGAGAAAATAATTAAATTCATTAGTGCTTACATATAAATTAATTTGCATTTTTGTTTTACAACTTGATAACTTTTCGGCATACGCCCTGTGTTTTTTCATAGGAATGTTCTATATGGCTCTGGACCTTCTACTAATTCCCAAGTCACGTATCCACTCTGGCTAACAATATCTATATACTTTGTCTGTACAGAAACATGGATTTCTCTATTTATTAGCAAATAAAATGCTTACCCTCTATAGACTTGTCTGCAACTGACGCTCAGTATGGACTAAGCAAAACGTCGAAACTCAACGACTGGCATCAAGGCGTCGATGCTGAATTTTCATCTATTCAAGCAACGTCGGTAATAAAGCTCACCGTGACAACCACCTAGAATATGTTACCGTTTTGACGAAGCAACTGATCAAGCAATCAATTGTTTGCCCTGACTTACATAGTTTTATGAATGACGCTGACTAAGCAGTATATGCTACCTTTGCGATTAAAGGACCTTGGTAAAACATTGTGTCAACATAACATGTTATATGCTTAACTTAGGCAGAAGTTACCATTGATTCTCTCTAAACGTATTTAATAAGAACCGTAGTAGGGAGCATCGTACTTGGCGTACACTTGGCCTTTTTCCGTTAGGAATATTATCTTCGTTTCTGTTTAGAAATCTAGGATAGTAGACAGTGTGGCGGCCGACGAAGAGCCACGTCTTAGTAAATGAACTTCGAGTGTTATGACAATAATAACCGTAGGGTAAAAATGGGGATGCCACGATTGTTGACAACGACCAAGTCAAATTTACTCATTTCAGGTTCCTCACCTTTTACATTTACACCGTTCACTGTAATATACCAGCACATGTCAGAGATTTTTGTGATAATACAATTAATGAAGGAAATCGAGTTCAAAATCGAACCTCCTTTAGACTGTTCACCTTATGGGCAGCTTTTTTATGTTGTCTACCAAGGGGACAACCCTCACTTAATTCGTTCTTCAGAACTTTCGTATTACTACATGCATTTCTGCCTATCACCAGCAATAGCGGGGAAAGGTTTTGTCCACTTTGAGAGCTCTCTCGTCTAGACAGCGAAACATACTGTGTGAAGCTTCGTTTTGCGCACTAAAAGACCACTTTCCTAATTTGATAATAGCTCTCGTAATACCGGTGACAATGAAAAATAGTATGAAAGTTATTTAGAACCTACAAAATATAGCTGCTAAGTATGACCTAATCGGAGGGAACCTGAGAGAAAGCTAGATAGAAGGCCTCACTATTATTACTACTACAGCCGAACTGCAGAGATCGAGACGTGTTCATTCAGCTATACGTTAAGCTATCTTCGTAGAAATCTACCTGGTCAGAACACGCGCAAGTGAGTATCCTGGCTGATCTTCTGAGCAGAATATGCACGTTCTGACAACCGTGTACTACGTGTATTTCGATGACATCCTGAACATGCTACCAGCCATATGTCAGTTCCTCACTTTTGTCGTGATAATGGTTCTGCTAAACTGACAAGTGCCGCTTTGGGAGACGGTGCTATATTGGTTATTTGTATTAAGCCAAACTCATAATCCGATATCGCAGTTTTTCTAGTATAAGGGTATATTGTTAACTGGTAACTATATAGGCCGAAAGGGTCGTTTAATATAAACATTAGTTAAGTGTAACGTGGTTTTTGTTTTTGGTAGCATTTTAAACGTTCGGATCGTAGAATTGGAGAAGAATTGAACACTGACAAGGTCCCTCAGCGGTGCGCAACATTTGATTCCAGATAGATCGAATGAACTTAAGTTGAAGATAAAGCCAAAAACAGTACATTAAAGGGCCAAAGAGACCATACAGGACAAAAAAAAATACATGATTAGACGCTTCAGGAAATAAAATTTGCTTGGCGCCATTGGATATCCAATTCACTTCTGTTGAACTTGAAGTATTTCTGGATGTATAACATTCGGAAAATATAATAGAAATCGCTTTGGGTACTCTGATAAAATTCATGCTTCTTTAACATTTTTTTAGATTATTCTCTAGTGTACTTCGTAACCAGTATCGTTCCTGAATGCAAGCGATACATCAGATCTCATCGAAAAGTTCGATTTGTACTACGCTGGCAGATGATTTGCTTTACTAGATTACAATGCAGTGCTATACCCACCGGAAGAAGGGGAGTACCTTCAGCTGTTCAGTGTTTACTTAAACGCTTATACCGAAATTTGATTTTTAGGGTATGAAAGTAATATCCAAATCCATTACTCGGTCTCGTGCCCCAAGAAGTATATAAATACTAGTTTCGATACTGTATATCAAAGGCTGGATTAGATACGATATCGTTGAACGCATCGTGTCCCAATGCGCAGACATGACTTTGGCGTCAACTGTACAGCGAGGAACCATTTCCTATTTTAGAGCTTACAATCGATCTTAAATAAGTTTTCTATTTGCGACGTGAAATATCAATGTAAATTATACTTAAATATTATTAATTACTCAATGATTACTCAATGTTACAATAGTTTTGCCTTTTCCTAGTGCAAATTCACCCACCTAGGTTGACCAAATTATCAGCACAGAATGTTGCAGCACAGTTAGAAAAGACAAATTCGTCAGTCGCAACAACTTGATGATTTAATGGACAACCGGGTGTAAAAGTAGTGCAGCGCTTTACCATATTGGTAGCGGTGTGTTTCAAGTAAACCTTGCCGAAACACGGTGGGGTGACACTGGCGACATTATTCAAAGCCCCCGTTTCTCATACATTAAATGACTCCGGCCTATTGCTACAATAGGGCAAACTGGTTCATATAGCGGTGTCGTTCTTTTCTCGTGTTCGACGTTATTGGAAGGAAACGATTGGACTTTGAATGCTTTTGAATTCGAATAGACCAACGTTCATCATCGGAGGGCGGGAAGCTATTCCACACGAATCTCCGTGGCAGGAATCAGTTCAGGCGGACAACAACAAGGTATCCTAGTCATACAATTGTGGTGGAACAATGGACATTCACTGCTGCTCACTGCCTCACTGCTCCGACATATCCACACTGTCTATGGGTCGCTATGGGAAAGCACAGCTATTGACGACCCTCGCCAGGTTCACGGAATGGTAGCACAAACCTTCCAGCATCCCATTTGTTAGATTCGAAAATTAGTTTCGATTTTGACCCCTTTGACCTCATCTTACTATAAGCGGTGGACAAATTACACCTGTATGCCTGCCGTTCAGTAATGATTTTAAGCCATTTAATGACCTATAATTCGTTGTTTCAGGCAGCGGACGTTCTGATGGAACTTTCAATGCAGCCAGTAAACTACCAGAAATGTTGTGCCATGCACGAACACAGATGCATGTTTAGCCTTGATAAAAATATGTGGCTTAAGTGCCTTCAATTTTGGTGACTCCGGAGGTGCTCTGCAGTATTTACGAGATGGGCGATACGTTTTGGTGGGCAGTGTTACCAGACGTTACACATGGTATCTGCACTCTACGGTAGATCAAGTGAGGCGAGCGCTAGGATCGACCGGGTGTGCGCTCCCGAACATTGGTAACCTTCGAAAAAGTTGAGTTCAAATCAAATTAATAACGATGTTAAAGTACAATAACAGAGAGATGCATTTCGGAGCTGTGCGGCTGCCAATATTGATTTACGATTTCTCTAGGTGCCGTTATGCTTAATTTCTGTTAAAGTGAATGTATCTGATAGTTTCGTGCGGCAAAAGAATCTTGGATGAAGGATTTTTAAAAACGTAGTCCGGTTATTTTGACCTACGTGTCTTAGGTGCGAGGCTGGACAACAACCTACCTTGGGTTTCCTACTTAATTAGCGCTTTTACTGCCATACACCTTTGAGTTACAACAGCTTTTCCTAGTTTTAGTATGAGCACGATCGCATAATTCTGTAACAATTGCATTTTCTGGATCATCTTGTCACAAGGTTTGTGTCTCACAGAAACACAATACTAAGAAATGGACTTAAAGAGCAGTTAGAAAATGCTTAAAAACAATATTTCACGCTTGTTAATTACATCACGGATGACGCACGGCAGTTACGTCACGTATTGTAAAAAATAATGTTAGGAGTACCCTTTGAATTTAATGTTACCAGTACAGCTCTATTATCGTTCCGTATTGAACGTTCCTGAACGAGTGGAATTGCACGGCAGGTTCGGTGAATATGGAAAGACGAAATGTAAAACGATTTTTTTTTAATTTTTGAAAAATATGAATTTTATTATACGTGCCTGCCGGCCTGTGTGTTACCCTTTACCGATGTTGATCAGAAGCAAAAATGGCACCGATATGCCCGCTTGCAAGTACCTGTCGATGTCGCGACAGTAGTCTTCGTTTTTACCCAATTATTGTATTTTGGAACTTTTTGTTTGCTGATACTATCAAGTATTATGTCCTGTTAGGTTAGGTTAGGTTAGGATTAGGAGATTGTTCCACCATTTGTCGAAAAACTGAAAAGTGAAAGCCTTCAGTACTTTTTTTATGCAGTATTATTTTCTGTTAAAAAGGAATAGGGCAAGTTATTTTTGAAAGGTATACGATACCTTTTGTATACGCTGAAACACGGAATAGAAATTTCGGAAGTGTGCCGTTTCGTTATCTGACATAATCATCTTTGGAACTCAAAACCCAAGAGGTTCTTACTATGTGCAATTTTTTTCCGGAAGGCTATATCCTAACATAGTGTGTGAGTCAGAACACTAAGCTAAACAGATACCAAGCGCAGCCATAGTAGTCAACGGACACGTTTGTACCCGTTGTATGTCCTGCTCTGTAGCAAAACTATTTGAAGACTACCTTAAAGAAGCCTAATGTAAGACAAATTCAGCGATAGAGCTGCAACGAGAAACAAGTGTAATCTTCATTAGAGTCGCCGTTCCCGGGTCACTTCGGTGAAATAAAGCCTAACAAGTTTAATGGGGCATGAAAATGTAATCGTAAGTAAGCGAATATGACGAAAAGGTACAAGTTAAAAGACATGAGGTCGAAGTAAGACCATTCAAGTTGAAATATTATTTGACCATGTTTCTTAAAGCTCTTAAGATTCGTGCGAAGAGACTAAAGCTTTGAGCGGGTCTATTCGGATTCTGTTGGTATGACTGGTAATGAATTTCTAATTGCTGAAACTAGCCTAACATCCATATATGATGGTATGAATTACAATTGAGTTATATGCTCTATTTACAGCTTCCTGTATTTCCAATCTTTCAAATCTGCTCTGTTTTTTGATGATGGCTAGTTACCGCTTTTGCGAGCTCATCGCGTCGTCCCGTCTTGCAGTATTACTTCTCGTATGTGTGTTTGGACACACGGGACAAGTTCATAGAAGCATCGTTGGATCTGCATTCGAATGCGGAATCTCGAAAAGGGCCTCATCGCTCATCATCGGCGGAGAAGAAGCCATCGCACACGAGTTCCCATGGCAGGTATCGTTACAGAAGCGCGGCCCGTTTAAATCTGCCTGGCAGCACAACTGTGGCGGAAGCCTTATCGATGAACAGTGGGTACTTACGGCGGGTCACTGCTTTCGAAAAGTTGCCTGCCATAAGTATCGGATTGCCGCTGGTGGACATAATTTATCAGGCATTAATGAGCTAGACGGAGTTTACCGTAAACCAAAAAAGTGTGTCGTAAATCCCATGTACCATTCAGCACCATGCCTACGCCACAATTACGATTTTGCCCTGGTTCAACTGAACGAGCCCGTAGATTTTGCTGGTAGCGACGGCTCTATTGCGCCCGTGTGTCTTCCGTCTGAAGATGACTTTGATTCGTTTGACGATCAAGAGTGTATCGCATCGGGCTGGGGTCAAACTAGCCGCGAAAACCGTACTAGACCGTCAGATATCTTGAAAAAAGTTCAAATAAAGCCGATATCCTTTGAAAAATGCCGCGCCGATTATTTAAAAAGAGACATTTATGCCATCGGAAAAAGTATTCTCTGCACATCTTCGGAAACCCAAAGTGATGTTTATAAAGGTGATTCTGGTAGTCCACTGCAATGCGAACGTGGTCACCGTTATGTTCTCGCGGGTCTTGTAAGTGGAGGCTACCGAAAGATCGATATAAACTTACCGATGCTCTATGCACGTGTTAGCGAAGCAGTTAGCTGGATTAACAAAGTACGAACAGAGCAGACAAACAAACTCGAGCGTTCTGAGCCTGCTAAACAAGCTGCTCAGAATCAATCGGGTTCAGACCTACCTAAATAACATCGTCGGAAGCAGCCAAGCTCTGACAGATCTAAACAATATCGTGCAAGGCAGCAGCGATATGAGTCGTCTAAACACGGTAATACTGGACCCGAAGATTCTGGCTCGCGCGAACTGGATTACAGGGGACTGTGACTTAGCCGGGCGGCATTATACGGAAAAACAGTATTTATTTTGGCTAACCAGCGTTATCAGAAAGAAAAGTAAGTACTGGGAGAAAATCATTCGTGAAAATTGAAAGGCGAATCAACAGGGGCTTTTGAGTTATCGTTATATTGATCCGAATCAACGAAGGAACACACGAGTTAAAAATACCTTAGTTCGAATCTATGAATATATCTATATCTGGTTTTGTTGTTTGAGCTTGAATGTACAAGGATTTAAATCACTGCACTATTAACAACAAATGAGCAAGATTTATTAAATTATTACCGATATCGATTTAAAAGAGTGTGATGAGTAATCTTCTAAGCCTTGGTCTAAAATACCGTACGGAGGTCTAATTGGCCCAGATTAATGATTTAGTAATATATACGTATATGTTCAAATACTTTTATAAAATAAAGCTATGCTTCAAAGGTTGCTGCTTGCTGTCCTACGATACAAAAGAGATGCGTTATTTTGAAGAACGTGTTTTAACGTTTGCTTCCTAAAGAAATCATTGAAGATCGATACTTTTATTTGCTCTTTACTGGCTTGACGTGGTTATACACAAAAGAGGGACGTATGGAATGACACTGACCCTGTCTATTGCCGATTTCTGAATAGACACATATAAAACTTGCTAGTTTGTTTTTGCTAAATTTGTTTTTGCTTTTTGCAAATGCAGTTTGACATTTAACAAAGGTTCCAATATAAACAAAAAAATCTCACATCTGCTGTTACTTAAAAAACAACAAACGCAATATATGTAGATTCAGCAATTGAAGTCCATAATAGAAAAAGCTGATTAATTATATGACCTAGATTTTAGTTGGGGTAGACAAATTAGGCTTTACACAAAAATTCGATGATGATAACGATACGCTAGGGGAAATCTGATGCTCAACACCCAGAAAAACTGTCGATATAAATTTATCTGTGTGGTAAAGATATTTGCAAACTGAAAAAATTTACCCTTTGGGGCAGTCGGGCTCTTGACAACATAAAAAAAACTACTGAAATATTACAATGTAAACGCCTAGTATTTTTTATTATCTATTATAAACCAAACTCAAATGTAGTGTTTTTTTCAAAATTTATTAACGCACGTCTCACCCTGTGCTTAAGTACCCGTCGACCTAGCAGGCCGTAATTTCTGCCATCTTAAAACAGTTTTTCCATCTCAAGATTGTAACTGCTTCATTTTAGGTTTTGCTTGATCCTCGGAAGGAGAAAAAGAGGGCGCTAGGTCTGGTGGATAAACTCAGATAACAAAAATGTGCCGTTGAGATGAAGCTTTTCTTTATAAATCGCGATGCAAACACGGAATCGAGGTGGGCTTTCACTAAAAACGCATTCGTCTCCTAATACAAAGTTTGCTTATAAGACTACGAATAGCCTCTTTAAATTGCTTGGAATCACCTGTGTGATTCAACAGTTCTCTCAGCTCTCTGTGAGTAATTCAACGATCCTCTAGCACGGATTATTTTACTTTTCCCACAGTTTCGTCCGTACTCGATACATTAGATTGCCCAGAACGAAGATTGTCCTTAAGCCTGTTTGCTGGTTGCGGAACCCTAGGCAGCACTGACAGGCTTCACATTGACCTATGTTCTGGACTTGGAAGCTTTTAGATACTATCGATCTTGCATTTGCTTTCGAAAAAAAGACGAAAGAACAACGAACACATAATCCATTTACTTACAGGTGCTTGTAGAGTACCAGCACACGCTCAAGTGTCTTGAATATGGTACGTGAGTATTATACAATCCCAGTACGCGTATGTCGCCTTACAAACAAATATCCAGCACTTATCAATACCTTCTTGATCTAGTGTCTTATGGTAACACTCGCTTTTCACTCACTTGGTGTCCATTCTGAAGCAAAGCCAATAGACAGATCATAAGTTTGCGCACATTAATCCACGTTATGGGGGTAACATCTGTATAACCGCACTTCTTAAAGCAAGCGTATCCAGCTATAACAGTAGACTATCTGGATAAGCTCTGCTGGATCAGAGCTTTCTTTCGCCTCGAAGACGAGCCTCAGGAAAACACCAACCTTACCGTTTTGCTGATGTCGCTTAAAGGAACAACACTCAACTTTGTCAGACTTAGTTAGTCCTGCACCACCTAGTTGGCTTGCATGAATGGCTTCACGGTCCCGCTTGGTCAAGTAGTTAGACATTTTTGGCACGGAAAAAAACTGGTTATCTATTAGGTTTCTACGGAGTATACCTTTGAGGACCTTCGTCTCGAAAGACGTGGTCCTTTATCGTAGTTACCGCTTGGCAAGATATCCGCATTCTTCGAGCCATGCTTTCGGGGTAGTTTATTTTTTTTGTCCATATTAAACCTTGCCATCCATTAAGTGCAAATGCCCCAAGTGCAGCGATGCTCCTTTGTTACTTACTAGCAGAGGAG
>NW_019213178.1:9928-39811 GCF_002532875.2 Varroa jacobsoni | reverse complement strand
ATATATAGATTCTACATAGATGTAAGTTCCGCTTCGTTTTATACAATTTGCAGCTATTGTACATAACGAAAAAAGTTACTATACATATTTTGTTATAGCAAAAGAGGATACGGCTAAGGTGTAACAAATATGGCCGATATATTGTTAGTCTCCGACCAGCGGTTTAGCTTTCTCACTGTCTATATATACATATGAAAATAGGCATATTGGTTGAAAATTAACAGTCGATTTTATTAAGATATTGAATTAGCTTGTTCCCCAATGGACCACACGACTGTGACTGCCGTGTTGACATGAACCGTGTCTAGTTAAAAGGCAGCCGTCAATAAAATCTTGTATATCTATCAATATACATATACAGTATCAATAAAATAAAAACTGGCTCAGAGAAACCAAGTGCGGTTCAGCTGTACTCATTTAAGGGCAGTTAGTATATGCTTTCACTTTACGAAATAATCCCGCAAAACACCATAAAGCAGTCGGTTGCATATGTACCGTAATGTTCAGTAATTGCTAGTCCACTTGAAGGGACAAAAGTGGCCGGAAGATAAGTTTTAGCTGGAGGATGATCTTCAATGAGGATTCTTGCCAAATAAATCTTCTCGCCATTGTTGTTCCTTCCCAGCTGCACACAACGCTCCATGTCGACCATGGAATTATATTGAACCCAGCGCATTGTTACCTATATAGGATAAGATGACACAATAAATTAACGGCTTTATTGCTAGCATTACGGAAAGCATTTCCGTAGTATTTAGCACCAACCGTGTTATAATGACTTTGTTTTTTTTTTATTAAAAACCAGGTCAGACTTTATGGATGCTTCGATATACGCTAGAAAAGATAAATGTCCTATGTCCTGCCTATTGCATATAATAGGTCCCCCCCACCAAACGAATCTTTCATGGGTCTATAAAATTTAAAATTACTTCAAAATGTGTTAAATGTTTGCTACAGTAAAGTAACAATGAGTATTGCAACAAAAACTCTCACGAGTTTCCTATCTTCTACCTTTTTTCTTCTATCATTTAGATACAACACTGTAATTGCAAACCTGCCTTGTCGAGTCCTTTGCATGTAAGGATTTCCGCCAAAACGTTATCCTCATAATGTATATCGTCAAAACCTCGCACTCCATGCACTATGACGCTATGTCTAGTTCTTTGCCACCCAAAAGCGGGAACCTGACCGGTTCCATTGATCCTGACTACGTATAGGGGCGATGTTCCTCTAGTACCACCCATATGATAGAAACCGGCGGCAAATGCGTTTGGTGGAGGGGCTGTGTTCGTTGTAAAAGATGTCCAGACACAGACTGCTGTAATGACAGCCGTTGCCATCGTGAGCTCACTCCGTGCTAAAAGTATTTGGAGCTAAAAGTATTTGGAAATTATTTCTTTTGATGATTTCGCAGAGATCTAACAAAACATTTTTGTGCTACAAAATATAAACGTTTTTTTTTTTTTAATTTAAACACATAAGATATAATTAGATACAATTACGTGATACAAAAGAGGTAATAAGAAAAGTTTGAATTCGCTTGTATCATCTAATGCTACGCTAGTTAAGACGGAGAGGATTCATCATATGGTAAATTCAGCGGTGCCTACTTCAACTCATTAAGTAATATTTAGTACACATTACGGATTTTATAACAGAGGATATAGATGCAATTTTTTATGACAAGCGGCAGACGGGTTGAATATATTATGATGTTTTTGCTAAGCAGATGATCTAAATAGAATAACCATATGTACACAACGTAAGTGCAATGTCATGTACTGTCGAATTTATCTAACATATGATAGTCGCATTTTGAATATAGAAAAGGTAGTCTTTTACGTTTCGTCCACGACCGTATTGCGCTCCCTGCTAACAAGGTTCACTGAAAATTTTGACAGAATTTGCACTTTTACTGTAAACAAATGCAGTTGGAGTGACCGTGGCGGGTCTCTATTCATATATATATGTATATACATATAATCCGTCTTTTGATTCGCTATCGGAGAATTTAAATAGTGTTTTGGTGTGGCGCACCCGTCTAAGATAGGGTTCGACTTGATTTTCGGCCTTCATTGTCATAATAACATATGCAAACAGACATTTAATCTGCCAAGAAAAACATAAAATACCGAATCATAAAATAGATTCATGTACATCGAGTTTAATTTTGATGCACTTAAAAGGAGGGTACGTGAAACGTCGCATAATCACATAGAACTATGTAACAATGATATAAAACGACAAAATAGTCTGAACTTACTGCTAAAGAGCTCCGCTTAGGAACGTTGAGAAGGCCACCAAACACCACTATGGCTACGAACCTTTACCCAGAGTCACTGACGGCTTATTAACTCAATAAATGCTACCCGACAAATAGCTCTTTCTTCGTGTAAACGCAGCGTTCTCTTTATATACGATACGAAAAACTACGATTTGCCGGCCTGATGGAAAACTGGCATCGGCCATAATATTGCTCTTTCCACTTTCCAATTTCAATAGCAAACGGCCATTTTCCTTACCAGTGTGTTTGTGCGCGTGTGTGTGCATTATGAATCCGTACGGACCCGAAATGCGTGACTCTTACTTTTTTCGATAGATTCCTGGCAAATGCGTATACACATGACGCAGAGTTATCCTGGAAACCGCGTCCCCAATAGATTCCGAACCCTCTTCGAATGCTGTGTAGATTTATACTGCCTTCGTAAGTCGAGAAACAGTTAAATTGAAATCGAACATCGAAGTTGCGGTGCTGGGACGACCTAATTCTCTATATAAGCCTAGAGTCGGATAATTTCATCAAGCATTGCCATCGTCTAAATTGAAAATGGGGTTTGCCGGTTATGAGTAAGCTACATGAAAAGCTGTCCGCTAGGTATTCTGGGTGCCTTTTGCGTACCAATATCCACCCAAATTTTGGCAACGAGCTGCGCTAGAAGATTTTTGTCATAAAATGTGAAATGAGGTGAAAGAGTATTAAATATAGCTTACTGTAATTCTACGAAGCGTAAACAAATTTTGATGACGATGATTCTGTTCGCACTAAGGCTCTCAGCGAGGAGAGAAGTAAAATCGCCTACAGGCCGTTTTGGCCGTGATGGAGCTGTTTGCGGTTCCCATAACGCTGACTTTTAGCAATCAAAAATAGAAAGACAATCATAAGTATCTTAAAAAAGTGACACAGCGTAAGTTGTAACGATCGAAGTTCTTGATGGCTTATATATATATAAAGTTGATTTCTTAAAACAAATGAGACATCTAAAAGGACTAAAATTCCTATAATAAAAGACTATTCATCTAGCCGATGAAAAGCATATAACATCAATGGCTTTTTAAGGTATTCTGCAGCTTGATAGCCTAATATGTACGTACATTCTGGAGTATAATTTTACTGCACGAATTATACTTATTATGAACTTGCATATAGACTTAGTGACATTACCTCAGTGGCTCAGATAAGCAAAATCTCCTTGGCATCTCGGCCTTAGAATAACCCTTTCAGTAACATTCAATCTTTAATTTTTTTGTTTGTATTTTGTGAAGTAGTGCTGCTACAACCAGGTCGAGACGTCACCTGTACAAATGGCGACGGGGGTACCACGTATGCGGTAGGTTATGATTTCTTCTTTCGAATTCACACCGAAGCCTTTCATTCGAGCCTAGATCTTCGTGGTCGGTGCTACTGAGTGATACTCATGATACACGTTTTGAAATAAATAATCGATACGATGGAGGAAAACGCCTTGTTTCTGTTTTCATTTAGTGCCCTATTGATGGTTAGCATATTTCCAACTTATGTTTCAGTCATTGAAGAATGAATCAAACTGAGATGTATCCTACCCGTGAGAGAGGTGCGTTAGACCTTAAGGGGGGCTGTGCAGCTTTTTTGAATTTTGTCATATTTTCCCGCAGACCGTGTAGCTCCTTGGCAGGTACTACTTATTTTAAAAGTATGCACGTAACAGAAATACTTGGCCCAAACTTTATTTATAAAGCGTGTTTTTCTCATGTTTTCTGTTGAAGCAAGTAATCCTCTTTTTTGAGAGAACTATCGCATTGAAGATATTGGGTTTGCGCAGATGATTCATTTATACACCGATCGACGCATAAGCGACGACAGGTTCGATCAGCCAAGGATGATTGCACTATAACGTAATGTGCCTTCAAATTCACTTAAACTTCGAAAGTGCCTCAAAAGACATCCGAGCAAAACACGCAATTTAGTGAGCTCAGGGTTGATATATCTGGTAAACCCACTTCAACTTAAAACGTCACTTTTAAAATTACGTTTGAAAGAACGTTTGTGGTAATTAATATTTAAAAAAAACTGCTTGAAAAACTATGGTATTCGATGTTATGGTACAAGTGCTTTGTCTGCACAAGAAGTTATCCGAAGAAGACAACCGAGCTAAATTATGAAGTTTGTGCTCAGGGAAATAAGCACCAATTCATTATTTAGTGACTTTACTAGCTATATTGTTACATGTCCAATTTACGCATTATAGATCAGGCTAGAGTAGCACCTTGAAAATAAGCTGGAAACTATAGTACTGCCTGAAAGATTCTAGTTATTCTATGGTCTATACAGGAAGTTTCATTAATGCTAACCATCAATCGGAGCTCATTTCATAAAACAGAATTCGAATTACTGAAGATCAGACAGAAACGAGGACACGACGAAAAAGGTGAACAAACAACTGTATGTTATTGTTAAAAAGGCATTCAGTAAAAAGTCGGACAAATAGAGTTATTATTATTAGAGAAAAAAGAGGACAAATGGAGTCGTAAATCGTGAACTGACATGGTTAATATAAATGTGTATGTTCAAAAGTAAGTCAGAAATAATTGATTGCCGTACACGGTCGTGTGATTTCCGGAAAGGAATACGGTTACTTAAACATTCGGCCATTTCCTCATTAAGAATTTCATCTACTACCACCGTCCTACTATATTAGAAACCCTTCTTTAAAACGTAGAGACGTTAGTAGCTCGTTATAACTTGCGAGACGCATTGTTAGAAGTATAACGGAGCCAGCTTGTTGTCTTGCTAGCATAACTTTTTCTCAGATAACTGTTATAGAAAAGAAATGGTCTCTACGTAATTGCTTGCTTTCTACCTCTACACGAAGCATTGGCATGTGTACAGTTATTTATTACTTTGTAGGACGATGCAAGACGTAGGGCGTCTCGTCGATTGTTCGCATCTTCGTAAATATACGTCTTACGAGTTAATATACAAGCATATATGCTTTGTCAGAGACTCATTTTGCATTAATTATACTTAACAAATGAATATAAGAGGAAATTGGGCCATATGGGCTACTCCGGACTTTTTTTCCGAAAAAAGACGTTTATTTGACGTCTATGTTTCGAGTTTTACATTTGGTATCGCCCTTAGACGTTCCATGAGACGGCTGGCTCGTTGCCAGCGCGAAACGAAGTCTGCCTGTCTATGCTTGGGTTTGAACCCAGACCATGAGATTAGCATAATTTGAGTGCCTAATATTATCAGAGTGTCATAATGCTTTAGATAGATGTGATAGATATTTTCACAATCACTGGGTTTTTTTCTCTAACAAAATTTTAAAAGATCGAACTATATGGGACAGCCGAACATTTTTTTTGCAGTTGGTTAAACTTTTGCAGAATAATAGAAAAGCGAAGTTAGAAATTCGGCGTTGTACGACGGGTCCGTTTGTCGCAAGGATGCATCCTCTTTCTCAAAAAGAGCACAAATTACATTATCACCCTCGGGCCTAGATGCTCCATGTGAGTTAGGGCTATACGGGCTAGTATGATTTTTAGTTTATATGAAATTCTACTATGCAATAAAATTGGAATAGCTAAAATGTCTCTGGGTAAAATTCACTGATTTGGAAATACACACGTATCTATATATAAAACTAAACTGACGTATCGCATTTTCGCGCTTATGTGTCACACCTAAAGGTTGTGTTCACCAGAAACCAATATTCTTATAGGGGAGATATATAACTCGAATGCTTTATTTTGCTGATCAGTAATAAGCATAAGTCATAAGCATAAAACTTTTAGTGCGCTGATAATTCAAGCATCATGCATGCAAACATGCGGTTTTTAAAAGCATGCTTGTTGATTTAAGTTCACTCGGTAAATCACCAGTTTAGAAAAACTAGCGCGTTTTCATCACCTGCACAACACAGCTGACCAATGTACCATATTTTTAAATATATCATGTCTCTAAATGACTTGAGCGCTGTGTCCTGTCGATCTTTTGAAACTTATGTAACGATTTATCAAGCAGAGAATGTTGAACTTGGCTATTATATCTCGGAGGTTTCTCGAATAAAAGCAACAGGGTGCATTCATGTCCATATATATATAGTGCAAATCAATAAGGCCACTAAAAACACGCTAACGTAATTTCGATCTCAATATCGAGTCCTACCTGCCTACCTCATTTGTCCTGAAGGAGCTAACGGTTAGGTGAACAAGTATAAATCGAAATATATAGAAAAGCAAATAGCTTCTATGGAAATTGTCCTAGCCGAAGACGCAATCTAGTCTAGTTACTTCTATATTGCGCTCCACAACTCTGTACTGTGCATATAATTTAATAGCTGAGATATGTCCAAAAAAAAAGTCTTCGAAAAAACACCAATTAATCGGATAACGTTTATTGCATTCATATTTGTTCACGATGCCACTAAATCCATATATAGAATAGTCCATTATGCTTAATAACCCTCTCAGAAAATGTATTTTGCCTCGTGGGAACAGGTAAAGTGCTAACAACAATAAACATAGTTACATACCCGCATTTTGCGACGCTTACAACCATAACTTTCGAGACAGCTTATTTTTAACGGCCTGAAAATTTATACGCAACTGACTCGTTTAAACGGATTTTTACAATAATTAATATACTATTAGCTGGAAAGTTTACAAGCTACGTGAGTGAGTAGACAGCGTAGAGCAAATTTCGAATTGTACTTAATGTATTTCCGCCTTCTTACTTGTGGGCGTGAAAATTATAGCAAAGTAATGATGATCACATGTAGAGGAGACAAACAAATATTATCTGCTAAGCAGCACACCAGAAGTTCTCAAGTATTATTTTTTCGATTAGGTTTTGTAGAATAGGACAAGATTGCTCTGTATTATTTAAATGCACCCTCCTTCTAGTTGGCGTTACGTAGTTCCTTAACTTCTTCTTCTTATCATTTTTAGTTCGTGTCAACATTTAACTGAAATGTATGTAAGCAGCATGAGCCACTGCGAGCAGCTAATTCGTACGTACGGAGCGCTTTTTTGTAGCTCGTAGTTCGATCTTATACCGTTGCTGCCGTCAGAATCGTAAAAAATTACGCATTTTTCGTCGAATACTCCAGTGACTTATTAGCTTGCCGCCGCGGAATTACCGTTCCGGTTGAGATCTTTTTTATTCTTTTATCATTTGGTGTATGAAGATACGTTTATGTGACTAAGATTGAACGCCGAAAGCTTGCAATATTTTCAAAATATGTTCAGACTACCAGATCTGCAGGCATTCTTTACTCGACTTTCTGAGGTATGTGTTGTTGACACTAGGCTCCGTTTGAGTGGGCAGATACGACTGTATTCGTCTCACATGAGGGTTTGCCAGACTATGTATTGGCGTAGCTAGAAAGAACAGTGGCCCCGAATAGTTTGATGTATTAGCAAATATTTATGGCGTCCTTGGGTACGGACCTATAAAGAAGTAACGATCCATTAAGCTCTGGGCCACATCTTTACCAAGACCGAAATCTGTGTTCTAGTATATTTACGAGCCAGTATTTTCGGTCTAGACTTAGAAGATCTCGAGAATTAGATAGGCTTGCGTCACGATAGTATAATCAGTCGAAAGTATGTTTTGCACAACGCTATTACTTACTGATATAAAGATGCCTCGTCTTTACGAATCAATAGTCATGTCCGAATGTGGCTTTCGAAAGATAGTGGTGGCATATTTTGGAAGAAAAATATGCACAAGTCATAATGAAATTTCATAATCAACTCCATGATAAATTTCCACCTAGGCACTGACAGATATGACGAGCAAAATTCGATAAATGCAATTTTCATCTACTGTATTTTTGTGTCTCGCAAATCATATGATAAAACCTATAAAGTGCAAACTTAGCGCCAATATGCCCCGGTAACTTTCCTCTAATTGCAATGAGAAATATTTATTATTTCACAGCTGATTAATGAGCTACAAGCTAATGACGTTTCTTGGAGATTGAATGCTCGGCAGAACTTTCTCACAAGCGATGCTCTAGTATACAGCACGTATACGAGTCGATTCCGTGTCGTCGCGTGAGAGTCAAATAATAATCTCAGAGTATACGGTTTGGTTCTGTCAAGGTTCGTTGGATCCCAGGTGGCCGGGTTTTCCAAATGAGCCGAACTTCGGAGGCAGCTTCCATTGATACATCCGTCAAAGTGAATACTTTGTCAGCTGTGTTTGCTGTTAACTTCAGTGGCCGTTTAATCGTGGTTCTCCAAATGTCTAATTCTTTTCTAACCTTTTCTCTAATGCGTCCTATGACAAACTGTCATACCTGTCGGACAAGGCGAGCTATCTAAGTAAATGAACTATTTCCGTTCAAGCCAAACAAATCGCTGCCATAAAGCGTTCCCTTCCTTCTGAACCTGACACCTGCTGCCTTGTTCTTATTTGTTTCGAGTCTAAGGTCCGCGACATAGATGAAATCTGCAGATTAAATCGATAACGAGATGGTCAGCATACAAAACCAGTTTTATAAAGAAATGTTGATGCCTGATACACGGGGGTAACTGATCAGAATCGAAATGAGCAATATTCAGGTTGTCCCAAGGCAAATCCAATTGTCTGTGCTACTTCGTCTTTTTCGGTAAAGGTATATACATCTACAAATGATGGACACTTTTATACAGAATATTGTTACCAATTTACCTTACAATAAGGGTTTCGGTGTTGCGCGTTCAAATTCGAAGATGTCTAAGTGATAAATAGAGGTGGTCACCAATCGAAGTATTCTGTAAAGGCTTTGTCACACTAAAAACGCATAGTAAAAGCCTATGATGATAAAAAAAAAGCTGTTAAACAGCTCGGCTGTTAATTTCCGAGGTACCCGTAATTTATGTGCACCATGACCGTCCAAATACCACTTATTTAATTCTATTTAGTACGGAAATTTGTTTCTTCCTGCTTTAAAGCTCTGTATACGGCACAAAGATGGCCTTAAGCACTTTAAGTTGACTAAGAAGTAAAGCATCTGCTGAGATAATGCCCTTGCGCCACACTGAGACCAAGAAATGTGGCTTTGCTATTGAACACACTGGAATAACAACCAGAAGCATAAAAAACTAGACCATCTTTAAACTAGCATACAACAGCAGTCGTGACATGTTGCAAACAGCATTGTTCGTGCGTAATTTCAATCTTCGTTCGCACATACAAATATTCTCCACACTCTGCCCCCGGTCTTCGTAAAGCAACGCCTGACGCGCACTACTCAAAGTTACGACTTGATAGAAATTTGTCGAGAGAAAGAACGAAAATCACCGTACTTTCTAACTTGACAACAATCATTGGTCACTCGAAATTACCGCTACTTTCTTGAAACAAACGTAGCCGACAGACAGATTCTCTTTGAGTTTTCATGCTATGATGCTTCTGTCACACCGAACACCCCATACAGGTTATCTACAATTAATGTTACGCAGATTAATTCTCTTATGGACAGAGGCCCTATTATCGTTCTCGGCATTTACCAAGAGACCGATCCGTCGACTTCACAACCGCCCGAAGCACCACGAGTTCCTCTAGCAGAAATCATCGCCATCACGAATGTTCATTCACTTCTTGCTGGGGTCGGCCATTAACCGTGGCCATAACAGCAACATCAGCCATACCGTCTCCACTATCGCCAGCCGTACTGGCAGTAGCAGACCGATCTGTCCCAGTGAGTGGAATAGCGCTGCGTGCGCCTTTGCGGTTACGCGGGTTGGGCTCGCTCGCTCGCTCGTTCGCTAGCTAGCTAACTGGGTGGCTAACTTGCCATTTTGCTTTGACTATCTACTTGTGTTTTCGTTCGTACACTACTACTGCCAGTAACGATTACATACATATCGAGTGAGCAGTGGGGTTGTCTCGAAGTGACGGATTTTGACGGCCCTGCTACATTGGCGACAACCGGCCGCTCTGAAAGAGCGCCAGCGTAGCGCCGAGTGCTCCACCTTCGGGCAGAGCACAGTATTTTGTGTGTGGGTGTGCATTGGAGTGCGGGAAGTGAGAGCTCTCTCAGCAGATAAGGCTGTGCGGAGCGAACGGAATACTGATACTACTGCTGATGTTACCATAGAAGCAGCAATACACTGCGAGATTTCGAGAAAGCGAGGGAGAGAAATAAGAAGCCAGAAAAAGTGCTTAAGCGTAGAGCGACCACTATTCCTGTCAATGAGGTCTACCTGACTTTTATATCTGTCTCTGTCTATCGGCTGTGTTCTTAAGTGTTGAGTGTCAAATAGAATCGAGTTAGATATCGTTACGATTGCGTGAGCAAACCCAAGTGTCTATTTGTGTCGATCGGATTTTTTCTTACATTCGATGGACAGCGTGCTCTAAACGTTCTGTAGTTGGTGTTCATCTCCGACCTCTAGTTCGCCTCGTGCGTTTCTCATCTGAGACTATTACCCACCCCGTCAAGATTCGAGGATGCTGACCGTTGGGGTGGACGTGTCTATTCAAAGAACCTCCGGTAAGCCAATGAGAAAGAAAGCGAGAGTCGAGCAGTGTGTGTCCCTTTAACAGCAGCTCATCCATCCCAGAAAAAAACGAGTTCGTCGCACACCCTTTTTCGTTCCCAGCAACTATAACGCTCCATTACCATACCTGGTAGTGGGGTGTCGGGAATTAAATACAACCGTTTGCTTCTATTGATCTAGCTAGCTGTACCCAGATTCACGGAACAACCGGTTATCCTCGCACGGTTGTTTAAAGAGCTCTGATTAGAATTTTATATGAATCGTGTTTACCAGCATTACCACTATTAGTACTAGATTCGTGTAGCCGATAGTCAGATCAAGGGCTATGCAGCAGCAGAGATGACGGATGACAATACGACCTTTTTCCATTGTCGTTTTATAGTCACTGGCAGATAATCTACAGTAAAAGACCAAATAAACGTGATCTCATTCGAGATTCATTTTTTCTTTCTACTAACGACACACACGGTACATTGTTGCTTCTGCTAGTAGCTTAGTACTAACTGAATCGGATGCATTTTGCCTGTTAGCACTTGAGCCAATCTATTCTTACTTAGACACGAAGAGGGACTCACAATGTTTAACAATTTCGCATACACAGTATAAACTAGTAACGGTGAAGGTGGCATGGAGTGCATTTCCCGTCTGACGAGCATCCCCGCTTCTTCCTATACCGTTTTGTGCTTTCACTTTCGGCCAGCGTTGTTTTGAATGGTCTGGATGGGCTTGCCTCTCGAATTCTAGGTTGTTTGCTACAAACCTCTCTTCGCCTCTGCCGATAATTCTTTCCCATCCATACGACATACATGCATAGCATTATCGGTTTGTCTATTTCTTCACGTCCGCACCTGATCCGGACCGTAAACCTCTAAGTTCTAGTGACCACGTCTTCTGCGGTAATTGTCGAATTGCTGAAGCTTTCCAGCTTCGCGATGAGATTCGCCGGTTGCTTTGAAAAACCAGACGTTGTCTCCATTGTGACCCTTATTGCTTTAATGCTGCTGTCGTTATAGTCACCCTGTCATTTCCGCGGCGGCGGCGGCGGCGGCGGCGGCGGCGGCGACGGCCCAATTTTTGTATTGTCCATTGGGCTGAAGTGGTAATACGCCGTGTGGGAGTGGTATTAGTTGTTTGTCGAGATGTCTATCCAGTTGTTGCTAAGCTTGCTAATAGCGACTCCTGATGGTGCTGCTCGGTAGCTCATGGCGAAACTGTGATGATGGCGGCGATTCGGCTTAAAAGTGTTTGCCTATTAACATTTTAAAGTAATAGAACTCGTGAAGATCTATAATTACAATAAAATAACAATAAAAAGTAATAGTTGCAGTTGTGATCATTTTTGAAATAGTGCTATCGGAAGTAGTAGACGGCGTTATCATATAGTTCACGTTGGGTCGAGGTAGTTGCGGTGGCGCTAAAACCCTCGTCGGTGATAGCCACAGTGCGCATCCGACCTCATGAGCTCATCCGATCGATCTATTACTGTCTGTCGGCAAAAAGAGCATCTACCGACATCGGCAGCTCTGCAGTTCCGTTTCGGCTGGCAACAACAATAGTGATAAATACTTACCCCGTTACCACAAACAGAGTCGGCAGCAGCCTTCGCCGTATGTCTCCTCTCAGTCCTGCAGTTGTTGTTGCAGCAGTTATTAGGATAGTGGTATTACCCATCGATCATGTGCCGTTATGTGTTTTGCTCGTATGCGTCAGTGCCGCCGGCTACTCACAATACATAGACACATATTGTACTCTCCACAAGAGACACACAATAGTATAGCGTAGTATGAATATAGTTGGAACCCTGCGCTGCTTGCTTGCTATAATATAGTTTTCCCGTTGGTTCTAGCCGGTTGTTTGCTTTCCTCGGCGCGTTACGGGCCGCTCTTTGCTGTTTACTTCGACGTGCTCGTTCCGCAGTTCGTCTGTGAAGTTTTCAGCGCGTATGGCTGCGTATAAATCCTTTCGAGCTCATGCCAACCGCGTATAGATAGATTGTACCGGTAGACGATTACGATGTGTGCCATTATGAGTAGTGGACGCGGACGTAGAAAGATGCGAGCTGAGCTCCGATGATGATCTGACCACTGCCGCTGCTGCTCCTGCGTAAGACAGTGCGACGATGGTCCAAAACTGGTAAATACACTTGCGGTGCGGCCATCGACAACAGCTGTGGACACCGACTGATATCTAAAAAACAGGCGGCCAGTTGTCCTACTGCTGCTGTTGCTGAAAAACTAATAATTGCGATGAGAGTATTGGTGCATATTGCATGCAAAAGAAGCTGCAATACAATAACGTGAGAAGATTATCGGCGTTCGGTACTGTGCAGTCGTCCAGTTATTTTCCAAGATTTCCAGTACGTCTATATGTTGGTAGATAGCCGCCGTAGATGAGTTTGGTAGTCCACAATTTTTGTCGTCACTACATCTTTACCAGTAAATTCATCTGTAGGCGTCGTACAGGGCGGTTGGACGGTTCGTTCTATTTCTGTCGTACTAGAATCGTCCCATTGCTGTGAACGGATATTCGAGGCAGCAGTCTCATTCAACTGTTCGGTAATGGCCAAGTGATAGTCGGTATTAATTAATATGGAAGCGCGATACGGACGCTCATCATCTGCTTAACCACACCAATATGTTCCGATTGCGGTGGCAAGCTGAATCAAATGACCCGTAACTTCACTGTATTAGATTATTTGCATTGAATAACGTCGTTGTTTTTCCCGTTCTACCAGATTATTTATCTCTTGCTTCGTATCATCTCATCTTCATTCGTCACGCAGATGGAAGAATAGCGGCCTATGCAGTTATCATCAGTATTTAAATAATCACTTTTGCCAATCGTACCAACTTTGCAAACCACTGTTTCTATTTCGAATCATTGATCTTCTTTTTTATTGAACCAGGAATGGATGCATGTTGGGCGGTTTTGCACACAACAGCTGCTAAACTCAGCGGCCTTATACCCCTTATGTGGTAGCTATTGCCCATACGTAACACTTGTTTCAAGGGAAAATTGGCTTCAGTATGTCAGTTTACGTGGTCCGAGATGCGACATACATGTCTCTAACGGCCGGTGCTAATACAATGATGCCCATTCGTTGAGATGTTCTGTTTACTGTGTAATACCGTACAGCAACCAAAAGACAACGTGCCCGTGATAGGTGCTGTCGTGCAATGCGCTTGAATTCTCCGTCCTAATCTATGCAACTCTAGTTTAGCGTCTACCATCTTGCCGCGAGTGTGACGGCAGGCTACTTACCGGTCAACAGCGGCAGTGCTAAAGACCGCACCAGCAGTGGCAGCAAGACAAACGTGTGGCGACCGTATGTTCACGCGACAACGACGCAAGCGGCTAGCGACATCGACCGAAGTAGCACCAGCGGCAGGCATCACTCGAGGATTCGCGTCACAATAGTACTGGTGGACACTGTCTACCTCATTCGAGGTCACGGAGCGCAGCGAGCCGAGCAAACTAGCTAGCCTACTGCTGTGTCTGCGTGACAAACATGAAGAAGGGGAATTCTGAGAGGTACTCCTACCGAGAGAGCAAGATGGCAATCCGGCTAAAGTCGAGCCGCCGGGTGGATGGTCCACCGGCTGTTTCGATGCTAGACTAGACCCTGGCCAGGGACAGATATTGTGTGGATGTCGCTTTTCCCACGGAAATCCAATAGACCGTTCTCAGGCTAGACAGACAGCAGTAGAGGTCTGGCCTAGAAAAGGCTGCAAGTAATAACGGGGTTAGGGGGGCAGTACCCTGGAGACTAGATGGGTCTAGAGCGGAATTTTTCTGTATGTTCACAGACAAAGCCAAAGCGTTGTGCAAGACTAGGAAAGTAGACTTCCAACGGAACGTAGACATCCACAAAATTTTCTTTGTACCCAAATATGACAGAAATTGTATCTGAGCGTGTTAGGTCACACCATGATTAAACATGCTGATAATAATGAAGAGTACAGGCGCGAAATGGTACGTTTGTTTTGATTCCGAATTTGTCTTAGGTCATTTAGAAGGACTTCAGCGCAGACTCTTGAAATACGCAGCCTTTAATGGTTGTCTGCGGGGTACCTTCTTTAGGAACATTGTTTACACTATTTTTCGACGTGTGAACAACGCAGCGCTTTGTACTAGTGATTTTCTAAAGCATTATCACTTTTTTTTTTTTCTCAAGCTTATCATTTCCTATCGCATTGACATACAGCGCTACAGTCAATTCAGCGTCATGCTTGTCTAAATACAATGTCTACATTGTACAATCGTATGAGCCGTGTTGATGATTACGCTGGCCACGTTACCAGTTGTTAGCAGTGATAACGACGCCATCAACCAGCAGAAGCCTTGTTCCTCTATTATGTCCATAGACTAGCAAAAGCGACCCGAGGAACCCGGCTTCGCCAGAGTTTCGAGCCGCTCCTGCCTATTGAAAGATCGCGCGTTTCGGAAGAGACACGAATAAAAGTGATGCTTTTGACCGGTAAAGCAGGCCGCGAGCATTTCCGCTGCTGGTGCTACTGCCGCTACAGCCAGAGCTTGATATCGGGCAGAATCTGAGCAACGCTGTGGATTAGGGAGCTATAGAAGCTAGCTATAGAGACAGTTCCACCATTATGACTACTCTTTCCATAGCTTCGTCATGGACTGAAGGCAAAGGCAGGACAAGATCGCTCCTCCGCCCCGCATCCAAGTGACTCCTGTCACGACATGCTTGAGACGTGTCTCGCCATCAGTGCAGCTAGCAGCACGGTACTCTGGCAACAGTCAACGATGTTCTGTTTAGTTTTGTCAGTCCTTTAGGCGACAGTGGCGCTGCGTGCCTCAGTTTCATCGCGTATCACATTGTATCGCTAGACATTTTATCCACGTAGTTAACTATTATAATGGCATCCTGTTAAGACTGACTTGATGATGACGTCTTGTAGAAATAATTGCGCCGCTATTTTCGTATATCGCTTCTAATCGGGTATATGAGGTTCATATGAATACCTATCATACAAGAGACATTACTTAGATGAAAGAATCACCACACCTTTTTCACGCATTCCGTTCAAGTAAGTACCTTTCTTCTTTTGCTTCATCACCTTATCAACGGATTTAATTTGATTAGCAAACTTTCAAATTGGAAGAAAAGAAGAAGAAAAGAAAACTTGAGAAAAAAATTAGTTTTATTATTCATCGCACTTCACACATATTAGAATTTCATCTGTAGTGACTTCGGCGCCTATCGTGACCAGCTTTAGAACTAAGCACATTTGCCTACCGACTTCTGTCAATGAGGCATTTCGCTTTCCTTTGCATCCCTTTTTTGATCGTTGCCTTCTTTGTGCGTGGTTAGTTAATGTTTCCGTGAATATTTTTCTTTTCACAACAACGGAACGTTTACGGGGTACAGCTGCTGGAAACGTCTATTAGGCAGCGACTTCCCTGCATCGCAGTCGCTCATCTGTTGACAATGACGATGACGTTCCTTTCGTCGAACAGCCTCTGCCGACAAACGTGAATGTGAAAAAGAAACACATACAAACGATTGAAATATTCCAACACCAATCGAACTACTGCTATGTCAGTCAAACAAAGGTGGTATAGCAGAGATAGGGAGACAGAAGGAAAAAGCTAAAATGATAATTTGATTAGTGTTTGTCACAATTCGTAGCGTGTCTAGGGGGGGACAGAGATCGATTCAAACGGCACGTAATGGTGGGAGAAGCCAGCGAAGTTTAGCTCTTGCGGATCAGGCAGGGCCACATGTTTGAAGGCAGAGAGGACGGTGTCGAGTGGAGCCTCGTAGTTCATTCCGCTGGCCCGTGCAATAATAATAATAACGGGGCAAAGCGGGCTAGATCGGGCGACAGTGGGAATGCTAAGAAAGCAAACGTGATCATAACACTATATATATATATATAGCATTCCCACTGTCGCCCGATCTAGCCCGCTTTGCCCCGTTATTATTATATATATATATCAAAATCAATAGTTAACCTCATCATTGTGTAACGATATCGGTAGGGTTGACAATGCCCATCAATCATATCGACACGCGGGAAGAAAGATTCGAGCACTAGATCAGCTGATTGACGAATAACAGGTTTAGAAATGTATGCCGCTGTGATTACCTAGAGAAACCAGGTTCGGTCTTGAAAGCCAATTCTCTGAGGCATAAAATGGTTCAGTAGTCGTCCTGCGTGGTATAATAAATTCACAAATACGAAACCCCATAATTTAATCGTTACTGAGCACCCCAATACAATATATCAATAGAGCAGTAAAAACCCATATGAGCAACCACTAAACAGCGAATCATTTACCCATAACCACAGAAAGCATGTTCAAATAAATGGGATATTTCCAAGTGGTTTCGATTGCGTATTTTTCTTTGCCTATCTATTCATCGTCAACACGCTGGCGCTTCGCATCTGGTAGGGGTACAATGTTTAGCGTTCACGTCTTTCTGTTAAATTGTTTTATTTAAACTGTTTGCAAGGATGGTTATGGACATATTGGCGAAATGATTGCACGTCTTTTACGTCGATTCACTCCCTCATAGCTTTCTTCAATTCTACACGCGTATTCGATCCTCCAGTACAGCTGTGGCTGATATATATTTCGGTTTTAGTACATGGAAACTTTAGTTCTGAGTATTGATATCTTTACTTGTCTAGTGTTATTTTTAAGTCGGTCAGATGTATTCAAGTCGAATATCCTCAGTCTATTTACTATGCGTTTTGAGGATTATGGTGAGTGGCCAGATACATACATTCAAATCTTCTATGCCAGCTAAATCTTTTGGGATATCTTTGGACTCACGCAAACATCAACAATTGCTCTAAATTGAATTATAATACATACGAATATAGGTTACAGGACCTAACTGTGTTAGGTCGACTGTGACCCTATGAAAAATGTTTCAACAAAACTGAATTTACGCCCATATACCTAGTCTCGCTCGATAGACAAACATTATAATGGTAAAACAGGATAATTTTAGCTTTTAATTGTTATTAATGATGATCAGTTATTGTCTGCGGCAGGCTAATAAACAAGAACATACCATTAGTAACTGGAGGTGATTTCTGATTTTGTGACTTAATGAAATTCTGGTGTGAGTTCATTACGCAGGCTCCGCGGGGCTTTTTTGTCAGCATAAGGTTTTCGAAATTTTCTAGCTCGTTGTCGCGCTCAGCTTGCGTGCATTTTAGATAAATCGTTCTATCGCAGTATCGAAAACGGAACGGCGGTACCTCCCGAGGACTGATCACTGACTAGACATTTGATCGAAGTATATGTGATTTCACAACCTGCTAATTGGCGTACATGTATTATATAACCTCTAAGCGATTTGTAGGAAGATGTAACAGGTAGATAATGGGTCTAATAGTAACTGCGACGATTAGAAATACTAAGTAAACACTACTACTGTTTAATGGAGCTGCGAACGAACTCACACTTCCTCCTTGGAGCATCCCATAAGATTGCTGACTCGATTGTGTTCCATCAAAAATACTCATTATTATTTAAACCCTTTCAAAGAGGAGACCTCTGAAAACTGTTCCTGCAATAAGGGTCGGGTGACACAGTTTCCAGGAAAGTTGCCATTTTTAAAACGCTTCTATCTCTCTTAGCGATGGTACATTTTCCGATTTCTATCTATACGAATGTCAGCGATACACACTGATTTGAGCTCTGCCAATTACCTCCAACGAATCTTCACCGAAATGTTGCCGATGCCGTTAGAGCTAATGGAATGTCTTCCTCGCACGCAAACGAACGCATCCAAAACGCGCAAAAGAAGCTGCCTGTTCCAGCATTACTGGTTATGTTGCTTATTTGAAGCAGCTACATTTTTGGAAGTCTCATCGAAATCCACTATGGACACAGATAGCGCTTTCAAAAGTAATACCTCATTAAGAGTTGAGTAAATAAAATATAATAAATGCTAGTACATAAGTCAAAGTAAGTTTTGTGCCGAACAGCCTGTATGTGCTCATCTTCTGGATAGGCTTACGCTTATTAGTGAATAACAACAGCTTTTTTAAGCGAACTCTATTTTGCTGGCAATGGGTCACTTGCGATTGCAACCTATTTTAGCAAATGACTACGACAAAATAAAGAATCATAGATTATGACTTGAGTCGACACGTAAAACGTGCCTCGGGCTTGTGTCATTAAAGTGGCCCGCTATGATGAGATTAGGTTTGTTTACCAAGAATGCGGCACGATGACTGTTACGGCCTCTGGAATGGGTTCGAATTATATTATATATATTATATAGCGTATTTGTTGATCTCAGGTCTGATTAGACCCTACCCGTTGGTTATATCCTATGCATTTTGAGATGAAAACGTTACTTATCAATGATCTAAAATTGGTTTCGAATGAGCCCGCTGGGGTATACAAGAAGGAGCCTGTCGGCGTAAAGCATTCCCGCCCAACCGGGTTACTTTTCTCTCTCGACACGGCGTGACAAGAATCCTTGTTGGCATATACGGGACGACCTAACTAACAATTGAAGCTGTGATACAGTTAGTTACCGTTGTCATCAAACGTAGCTTAGTAAGCCAGGTTGCAAGGCGCAGTCAAGGGTCGCCCCGCTCGTTTGCTCACGCGGTACTGAAAATTAAATCTGGTCCTATACAGTTGCCTTTGTCAGTTGGTTGATCTTCATTATCGTATAGGTACGGCGACAATCGAATCTGACTGAATAGGCGTCTGTCGTACGATTCATTAAATCGCCTAATATAAAGTATCGTTAATGTGAAGGTAACGTTGACCTGTTGGCATTCTATTCCATAACGATGCAAGTTTAATAACGTCGTGGAAGTTCATTATGTGTCTCGCAGACAAAATCTGCTAGCTACAGAGTATAGACGCAGAAGATATCAATAAAAAAACGTTACCGTGTCACTTTTGACTAATGTTTGCCATAAAGACAGGTTGTATTTTAGCCTGGGCAAGGTATTCAGCTACGCTATGAATATTGACCCTTGTAGTATCGGTAATTAGCTACATCCTTCGTAGACAAGACGGTCTAGCAATGTTTCGCTAGTGACATCATGTGAAGATAGGCGGTTGGTGTTACTAATAGATACTACTATTATCACTACTAGACATATGTTGATGTTTTTACTTTGCTCGATTTTTCGTATTGTGTCACATGTTTCATATGTGGTTCAACGTTGGTGCTAGCAACGTAATAGTCCCCTCACTTAAATACACCGATTATTATGACACATATTATAGGCTATATGACATCGAATCATATTGCATACGTTTAGGTAGGCAGCAGCCACTATACATACCGGAAGTGCAGTTTTTTTTGCAAGAAAAAATGTCCTTGACGCGGCTAACCGCGGCAGATGTTTTACCGATCAGGACTCGTCTGGCTCAGATCCATAATCAGCTTTGGCCAAAGTATGCATAGTTCTGTTCATGTTGTAACACAAATGTAATGAGGGTATTGATGGGACAGATTTGTAAGCCATTTATATATGAGACCGACCTCTCATTGACGGCTTTGATTATGTAGGCCGCGGATTGGGTCGATCGCCTGCTCATTAAAACGACTGGCGTGAGTCAGTTCGCCATTTGCCGGTGGCTTGGCCGCCATTACATTATCTACCTACGCCATTGTGAAGTATGACGTAACGATAGAATTATATTGTAGGGGGAAGAATGAATAGTTAGAGAAGCGCTAAGGCTGCTAGGATGCCGCTTTGCAATCCAGGGCTAACAGCAAAAGCCAGACAAGAGGAAAGATAGTTAAGGTATGATAGTTAGATAATACATGCTAGTTTAGAGTCTATCTTAAAAATGAAGATTCATTTGTCCCTAAAGACAAGGAACGAACCGAACTTCTAGCGCATCAAGAAGTGCGTTCTGTGTGCTTCAAAACAGAAAACGGTATTTATTGCAATCTGATGATTATAAAAGACTTGTTTTTGTTTTGTAGAAAACCCCATTATAGAACCCTTGTCGTCGTTATTGCGTGCTGAAGTATAATCTGACTTTCTACCGGTATGAGCTGTAGATATTGACAATCGGGCATGTTACCCAATTGCGGATGTTTTTGCCAAGCCTTCTCTAGTCTTCTGTCCTTTCTTCTGGCTTTTCAATTTGTAATAAACCGGTTCATCAAAAAGCGTAAACTCACAAAGAAAATGTTATGCTCATTTTCGAAATCACCGGTAACCTCAGAACCCGGTAAAACAACGATCTAAACGAACGTATACGACTACAGTCTTCGTGTGTTTGCCCAACTCTTCGGTTGGATCACACTGGCAGAATCGGCTAGTAACTCATCAAAATTTGCAAAGACGAGTCGTCTTGGCGGACTATTCAGTGGTCCGGCATTGCCCCCAGCGACCGTTGGCTGAAAAGCATCGACGGCGGCGCGATCGCTATTATGTTGTGGAGATTGTTGATTTTCTCACTGGCTTAACACTGGCGACGGCATCAGTAGCGGCTATTGTGGGTTCTTGTTGTTCGTGGGCGCCGAGACGTGGTCACCAGTCGACATCCATCGCAGCACCGTTTGCGTTCCCTATAGTAGCGCAACCTTGTGCGTCGCAATGCACTTACGGAAGCACAAAGCCGCAATTGCTGTGAAAAATGGCGGTATTTGAGATGATAGGGAGTATCTCCTGTTCTGCAGCTGTAGTTGCGATCACTCTCCTTGATAATATTAGAAAATGCTCATTAAAGAGATACTCGATTTGGTTATAGATCCGTGTATAATGAAGCTGCTTGATTATTGTTTTCTATATGTGTTGCTGTTGTTGTTTATTTTACTTCAGTCGCATTTCTGTTAGCGGTATCGTTCGTTCAAGGCGCGTTGTGAAGGGACACGATACTCTTATGTAACGTCTTCGGCGAAAACCATTTTGTTGATAATTAACCCAAGTGACATTTTGGGATAATCTAGTCATATGACATTTTTTCTATCATTTATAATGTTATTTAAATGTTTTAATAAAAAAAAAAACTACGAGTTCTGGCTCTCTCAGAACAGTACAGATTGCAACTTTTCCACCGGTAAATTCAGCATTACGAACTAGCTCGCAAATTAATATCTTTACGATTAAATGTATTATTTTGTTACAGTACAATCGAATGAATTAACTGTGCTTATATTTATTTCGAAATGAGCTATAACCGTTTACTTAAAAAAACTATCTACAGATACTGATAGGACCAATAGGACAATTCTCGGAAAACACCTAGCATTTTGGTGTGTTTATCATAAAAAAGGGATATTTAATAGTACGAGTCACAGCTATTTTAACGAAATCCTAATAGAAAATATAAAAGTTTTATTTAGCAGCACAAATATCCGTTGAAGAAATAATTCGTATTTCGGTACGGATGGGTGACCGTTACACCATAAAGTTGTCTGAATTAGAAAAGGGAAGAAAAACGGCAGGATATATATATATATATATATAGTAATGAGGATACAACAGGTATTAGGAATCAAAATTATTTATTTGTGTTTACGTGCGGAATTTTTCTGGTAAGTTGGCGAGCTCCTTTCATCCATTGAACGAATCCACACATTGGGTTATAATATAGAGTCTTCCAACGCAAATCTCACGCAAATATTCTACAACTAGGATCAGATACCAATCAGTCGACAAGCTTATACATATAATCTTATAAAATAACGTAGAATTAACTGCATGAAAGCCTCTTAGCATTAATTTGGTCTATTGCCTAATATTGACATTCTATGTCTCTATACAGAGCCGGAAAAGGACGATTCTAGTGAGATAATCCCTACTGGAACCCCGGAACTTTGAGAGTCACGAAAACAACACAATAACAGAAGCATTGAGGTGATGTAGCAACAAACAAAAAAACGAATCTATGTAAGTTTCTATTCTAGATTTAAGCGTTTGCTGAACATCTGCCGCGTTATTAGCAGACTCTTTAATTACGCGACGAATACATCAGTGAGCGGCTGGAATCACCTCATAACTTTATTTGGTCGCCGTCATACGCTCATAGACTCTGTTTGCCAATAAAATAGTTGACTGAAACCTTCAGTGGTAACCAATGTATCCAGAATAAAAATGTTTCATTGTAGCAGATCCTTGCCGCCATTAACATACGGGTCGCTTGCTGTGGATTAATTCTACAATGGCTTCTGTCATTCATATAGATTTTTGATGCCATTTTTCACGTAGTTTTTAATCTCACACGAATGCCAAACGTTTGCCAGCTGTAATCCAGGCTTACAACAATAATAATATCAGTAATACTAACGATAGTGCTAGATCGTACAAATCGTATTATGGTAGTTTTGCAATGATTAATATCATCACTACTCGATATTAAATCATTGTGGAAACCAAATGCAGTAATACAAACTGGGAACGATTTTGATTCTAGACCACGCTGTAGCTCATCTTTTTATTCATTTCTGGTGGCATCATGTACCATTTTCTATTTCGTCTGCTTAACGAAATTCATCCCTTGAAGTTCGTCTGATGACAGAAGCGAGTCGTCCGACCACCCTTCCCGCTAGGAACGTACGCTTATTGTATCGATCTAATTGAGACGACATCTGAACACTAGCTTATTGTGTTGGGTTAGGAATTCGTATTAGAGGTGCGGAACAGAGATTATTAAGATTGACAACCAAGGGCAACATCGTGTAGCAAAACTAATTATCGCGATGATGCAAGCATGAGACAGTTTTTTCGACGTGTATAGGTACTATTATTATAACACGCCAAGCTATTTATTTGTGTATGAGCACAAATGATGTAGGTGGGATGATTGCTATTTTTTAACTGTTAATACAGTGAATATTTTTACGGGGACCGATGCCGGGGTCGGCAAGCTTGTTGTTGCAAATGTCTCCTGCAACTCAACAAAATTCAACAAATAAATATTAATTATAAATAGTAGCTAGTTATAAGCAAATCTGGCGGACTTTAAAAATGAGTAACATTTGAACTCCGCGCTACTAGCAGACGAAATTTTGCTAATAAATTCTTAAGTGTTCTAGAAATTTGTGAATGAAGACCGCTAGAGTTTGCTTCATCGCTAAAAATCAGTTCACAGGATAATCATCAGGCTCGACAGTCGATGCCCAATGGTCAAGTTTTTGCTTCTTGAAGGCCACAGCACTGCGGAAATTTATCGAACACTGGTGGAAACGTAAAGCAACGAAACTTTAAATGAAAAGACAGTACGTAGATCGTACAAGCGTTCTAAGATCGAAAATTGAAACTTCGAAGACCAGCAAGAAAGTAAGCAGAGCTTAGAATCTGAGGGTTTTGTCGGCCAAAAATGAAATCTCAAATGTAGAATTATAATACTGACAATGAGTGAAAAATGGGTCCGTCGTGAATTGATTTTAGCGCATTTGGAGATGCATGTGGTATATTTCACGTGCGATTTGCAGAACTTAAATCAAGAAAAGAACCCTCGTGCATTCTCTGTAGATGAGAGATTATTTAATTTCTACCGCCAACCGGAGGGGGGGGGGTGCTAGGAAAATGGCTTCGCCTTGTAAAAAAATCGAGTTCGGTAGCTATATCGAGTAAGTTTGGGCGTAAGATAATGATAGAATTTTCAATGAACATCAGAAACATCTGTCAAAAAATAACCAATAAGTGCAGGCAGCTATCTTGAGTTTCTCAAGAGATTTATGAACTGCTGATACGGTAATCGAAAGTATGCAGTCCGATCACTTGATGCAAATTCTAGATTTCATAGCAATGCCTCAGTTACTTCCTAAATATAGTAACGATATATTCAACATTGGCTTCAACCCGCTTATTCTTCCCATATAGATCGGTGCGACTACGGGGCCTTCTGTGCCCAAAAAAGGGTAACTAGAGGGCAAGCGTATTTCTCCACTGATTTACTTCTAGTTTAAAAATGATTCAATTTCAAAATCCGCCGGATTCGCTTGTACCAGCCATATATAATCAAGTTTATTACAACTGCGCTATATTACAACATAACAACAAAACTGCAAAGGAAAGTGCCTGCGTCAGCCTCGATTAGCCATAGCTAGTCAATATACACCTTGACAGGCTTTTCAAAAATAATCATTTTTCTGTTATTTTATTTCATGCAAATATTGATACTTGACACACGGTATGTTAAACCGTCAGGGCATTGTTGCGACCGACGCGGCCTTCTAGTATACAAAGTAGAAAAGCTTATATAGTAGGGTCCAGTGTTAAAATAGTTATTCCAGAATATTCTCGATAACATTCGATCCATCCAAAGAGGATTTGTCCAAAGATGAGCCCGAATTTTTTTGGTATCGGCATCATACTAGAATTTGCTACTGTTTGCAGTACAATGCAACGCTATGTACACTGGGCGTAACTTTGAGTTTTTGGGCGTAGTTAACGTACTGGACCTTCGGTTCGTTTTTTTTTTTGCTTTACATCTGTGCATTTTCTGTCCTACCGTACGTGTCGTCTACATAACCAAATCATTTGAGTATCGCTGTTTGTTGTTCGCTCACTGGCAACTCACAATTAATCGTATTTGGTCACTGGTATATATCGTGAGGAGCAGGATACTCAAGTTTCATTCAGCGATTCCATGCTACTTTAGTCTCATTTGATAGAAATGCACAAGTACGATCCACGGTCGTTGTCTAAACCTTGTTCTTAGATCTTGTATAGGTTATCTGTACGACACGACATTAATATCAAAACAATTCGGTTGTTATGCTTTGGCCAAGGCCGCGTAAGCTTCACGGCCGGGCCGGTTAACACTATACCCATATCCGTATTATCACGATGCCCTAGAGTAGGACCCGACTTGTTTTGGCTAAAGCAGTAACACAAGCTACTTCGACAACAACACCGACAACAGCCATACAGGGACAAAATAAAACTGTGTTATCATTGAATGCTGTCAGGGGCAGGAGCACATACACGCACAATTGCAGTTCGCTTGTCCATAGTTATTATACAATATCAGGACCAAACAGCTGAAGCAATTCAGTCTGTACGGTAACGAGCAGCTGAAGACGGACGACAACCGAATTTTTATGTGTAACCGCCGATGTATATTGTGTACGTATATGCAAACTTCAACGCGTACTTAAACAGTAATATGGTTTGATTATTCTGGTAAACCTCATTTATATTGTTTATTACTGCGTTCATTTCTCCTCCTTGTTGTTATTTTGATTGTTATAATGACTGCATCAACCTTATTCGTCGACCTTCGTTTGCCTCGCTGGAAGTCCTGGTGGTATCCGGTAAACTTTCAGCCTGCGGTGCGATGACGTTGCAGATGTAATATTGCTCTATCAAAACACATAGAAAGAAAAGTTAATTAGAAATTTTGTAATGTTTGAATGATGAAGTCAACATTTCATTGTTGCCATATAGAGGAACATCTAAGGATGAATTGGGGCAACAGATATAATTTTCGAAGTATTTGTTTTAGGGAATAGGTACATAAAAGTATTGATAAAGTAGTCCTACTAGAAGTAGGTTAGGTTTGTAGCTGCTCCACCATTGTACATATTTTCTTGTGAAACGGTAGGTATGTGCCAAAACCTAGACCAGCCTTTGCATGCCACTTCTAGAAAATTTTTACGCTTGTCAAACTTATCAAATTACGTGAGCTAACGTGAAGAAGGTGTAATTCATGTCAACAAAAGTGAAAAAAAGCACCTTTCATAATACCTAGATGGTCATTGTGTGTATACAGGTTCACATGGAGCAAGATCATTCAGACTATCAATCAGCATTTTGAACTATTTGTACATCCTTTTATTTTCCTGGCCGCATGCTCCTGAAATCTTTGGAAAAAAGCTACTGAGCTCCCATTTTAAATCTTCCTTGAATGTCCTTGTGTGTTCACTGACATAAAAATTTTTAGAAAAAGATAAGATTTTCAAAAATGTTTTAGAACATAGGCAATTCCACGTTTTGAACGTTAACCATTGGACTCATCTCTTACCTTGGATTGTTCATAAAAGAATAAAATCATATGACCTCACTAAAGGATGCTCATGTCATGCTTAGCATTCTTGGCTTAGTAATCCAGTATATACTCATTTCAACTACGTGGCGGAAGACGTTTCAAAGCTAGATATTTTTTATTTATTTTAGATTTACCGGCGCATATTAGCACAAACGTCGTAAACACGTTCAGCGTAACTTGTGCAGCTTTGTCAATTAGCTCTGTGATGTCCTTACGTGTCCTTTGTATATCAGCTACGTTATGTATTACATAGTCGTTTTCCTTTTTATATCGTTACAGGAAAGGTTCATTCGGCGAAAGTGACGGAAATTAACGAAAGGAATCGAACCGTCACTGTTGAATGGTTCGAGAATGGTGACACTAAAGGCAAAGAGGTACGACCTAGTTTAGATATGTTATTTCCTCGTTTTGAGTGACAGGATCGGACTACAGTAGCCTTCAAGTGGGGAGAGACCCAAGCTTGAAGTAAAACTTCCAGTTAAAGAATTAATTAACTACGAACTTCTTTCCGGCTTGCCCGCTAGGCAAGCATAGATTTTCCCCGAACCGCATGCCTACATTTACCCCATTCTATATACTGCAATGCGTCTCTATGAAAGTTGGCGAATGAGATAAACTGATTCAAGAACAAGTTTCTAATTAGCGCGTAATTTGATATCTATTCTAAGAGTTTACAAAACAAAATTTCGGAGCACCGCGAAATCTTGTATTATCTATCTTTGCTATTTTTTTCGAAAAAAGCTATCACTTATTAGTTATTTAGGGCGGCTTTTGGACATTAATGGCAAGGCTTCGAGTTGCAATCAATAGCAGATAAAACGTGAGTCTGTTGCATATCACGCAATAGCTGTTGTTGGTTAAAGCTGTTTCTGTGTCCAAATTCACAGTCAGATTAAGTAAACTATAATAGACTTATAAATGAATGAGGCAAAATTAGAAAATCACTCTCGCTTAATATAGTTTGTTATTGAGAATCACGATCGAAATCACTTTTGAATTATGCACTAACATTTATTTTGTTCATTGAACTGGCCCCATAGTGACTCAATACACAACAATAGTTGGCAGTACTTAATCGAAAAAAAGCCCAAAATTTAAACTTTTGTTTTAACGCCAAGTCCAATGGGCAACGTTAGTCACGAAATACGTTATATATTGCCGCTTAACCTTACAAAGATTACAAAGTTCTGGTCAGTATAATAACATACATATATTACATACACACGGATACGATTCGCAGCTTAGCCCATTTTATAAGCGAATTCGTAGTTATCTTTCTAGAAACTCAGTGTAATCGCTTACACGGCAAGACACGATTGCCATCAAGGTCAAGCTATCTAGAGCAATCAGAGCAATCGATATAAGTGCCCCTTTGTTCGGTTAGATGACCGGAAGGTCGCCCCCGGGTCAACACAAAGCTGAAGCTTGCAGTAGGTCTATTATACTTACACATTGTGAAACAATTTCACGCTTTCGGTTAGGTGTCACTATTTATTCAATCGTTATTTCGAGAAGATTTCTTCCCAAAGTCATTGATTCACGATTAGACCCACGCAAAGGAGTGAGACCCTTCTTGCATGTCATAGTAACGTGGGCTGGTCAAATGTGATACCACACAAATGAGTCGACAACAACAAATTAATGACAGCAGGCAGTTTCCAAATAACACTTGTTCCCTTATTTTATTGCTACTCGTTTAACAGACTTGTTCGGACTTTTTCATTGTTGCAGGTGTCACTCATGGACATCGTGGCTCTTAATCCGCAATACTTCGTAGGGGCTCCATCGCCCAACCTGAGCGCTACAGGACCTCGGCTTGAGCGCATAGCAATTGCCCCGGTGGGGGCAATCGTGCAGCCGCAACACTACGGCAGGGTTTGTAGACATGATGAAAATACTTCAGTGGACGATATTTTCTCATAAACGAATGTATAAGTAACTATAAAACCGACAAAAAACGCGATCGGACATTGTAAAAATATTTAGGTGACGTATGAATTATGAGCAAAAATTCAATTAACAATTTTGTGTTAACTTATTAGTAGAAATATTTAAAAAAAAAAAAGGGTAATAGTGCAGTGGACATTTGATAAGACAGTAAACTAAGAAAGCTGTGAAATGTGCTAATAGACGTAAAATTTTGTTTCGGTGCGCTAACTAAGTGCGCTATGAATGTTCTGTTGTTTCAGACGACACAAATAAACGGAAGTACTACAAGAGTGGCTGTGGTTGACAACGATTTTGTTGCCCCCGCGCCGCCTCAGCATAAAAAACAGATTGCCAAACCAGCAGGTAAGTTCGTAACTTATTGAATATTTGAACAAATTTAGACATAAAGAAGGTTTGTTACGAAATCCCAAAATGGGCTCACCATGCCGTATTACCTTTGTTTACAATGATACCGATATGGAATAAGTCCGCCTGTAGAATATATTTCGTCATCAAGAATATTCTGCTCAGATCTATATGTCCAAAAATGCACGTGTCGTTTTGAAAACTGGCAGCTAGATAGGGAGGTACTCAGTGCGAAGTTTAGCGAGAAGCCGAGAACAGAAGCGACGAAAACAGAAATATTAGATCAACAAGCTTGTAGGGAAGATAGACTATGTATTTCGCTAGATACATTTTATCTCAAGAGCTATGGTGAGTACGGGGTGCAGCCTGATATGCCCTGTGCTTTCCAGTCGTTGGAAGGATGCTGCGTGAAAAATACAAAGGACCTTCACCGTTAACTTGATTCCAATAAATCGTGAGGTTTACGATAAGCGCCTGCTATTACAATTGACTCTGTTCATCGCTCCTGGATGGGCTTGCCCATACTGTTTAGTCCGATCATAATGCATAACTAGCTGTAGTTGCAGAACTTGATTAATTCGTCTGCACAACCATCAATAGTATTTTGTCAAACAGCGGTCTTACGTCCATTCACCGCCTAATGTGTAATCGTTCATTAAATATAGCTATGTATTAATATGACGAAGTTCGCGAACTTTGCCTTTCGTGTGCCGGTGTTTGTAGGTTTAAGGTTCGTGTCAATTTTTCGAGGATACAGAAAATTATTTCAATTGCCAACTGTATTTTGTACCATGAAACCAAACTTGCCGTAACACCTATACATTGCCTGTTTAGTAGATAACTGATTTCCTGCCTATATGAGATATCGGT
>NW_019213178.1:7690-9828 GCF_002532875.2 Varroa jacobsoni | reverse complement strand
ATATATAGTGGTCCTCACGCGCTGCGTACAGCACAGTTTGTATTTAATTTCATACAAAAACTATAGAAAAGGCATCTATTAGAAAATAACTGAGACATGCTTTGCTTTCTTGTGAGAAATAGTATGAGAGGGTTAGAAATTTTTTCATGTACGACATTGAGGAAAAGCAAAGGAAAAACAAATTGTAGACCTGTTCACGTTTGTTGATCACAGCCACAAGTAATTCTTGATAATAAGACGATCACGTCGACTAACAATATTAATATTAACAACTCGGGTCTGATGTGTCGTCTTATTATGCGTATGGTGATGGTGGTGACTGTATGCTGATATAAATGCTGTCTGGATGGATACTGCCTGAACGGGTGAATGGACAAAATGGCTTTTGCCCTTTTATCCTGTTCGACCAAACCTCTCCTCTGCGCCGACTTCCGCGGCTGCTGATGGTTGGCTTGCTCTGCTGTGCGGTGCCCTTCTGTGTGGGGGTGAAAATCACCCCGAAAAATAACCGAACCCTCGCGACACCCCTATGTTCGCTTACGGTGACCTATTGAATCGTTGCGTATCGCGTCGCTGTGGCTGCCGGTAGTGAGTGGAGGCACTGGCGTGACCGGGCCCGTGGTACCCCCGCATAGCGGCAGCCTAAACCGATCTGCCAATAACACGTGTAGGTTCTCTGTTCTTGTCTTGTAGAAAAAAAAAAGCAAAACAAAATAATCGTTGTCTTTATGTTGTGAGGATACGATAGGTTACAATGACCATATACTTTGAAGCAATTTCTGTGTATGTGTGCATTAGATATGTATTATTTATATGTAAGTTTATAGGGTTAGTGGACGGCGTTGCTACGAAAATCTAGGTCTGATAATTTCTATATCGTATTCTATCGGCTAGTTGAAACCGTGTCAATAGATGCTAGCGCAAACAAGCAAAGCAATCCCGTATATTTTTGTATGTGCGTATCGAGGGTGCCAGGCAAGTGTCAGTTGATGCTGAGCATCTTGCGAAAGGAATAAAACGGATTAGCTAAGAAATCGATCGCGTGCTCCGATATGGTACGATCAGCACTATCGAAAAATGTATCGCCTCGCTTAGCGGCAACCGAAAACGGGTATAGGTAACGTAGACATTTTCAGGCACGATGGAGTCGTGAAGAATAGAAGTGTCTTCGATCACCTATCCAACATTTGATGCTGCTATTATGCGTTTTGTCATGTGTTTTTATTTTCCATTTAGAATGAAACTTGTTCGGTATCGTGAATCGATGCGGTCTATATTTAGCAGAGTGAAGTTTTGCTTTGGCAAGAAAGGCGACAGATAGTATATAACACAGTAAGAGGAAAGACAGACAAGAGGCTTACCACCCAGCGTTTCGTGTCGCACTATATATATATATATATATATATATATATATACATTGACCAATAATAATAAGCTATATCTGATCGATATAGTCGTAACGTTTTGTGTTCAAGTGAGGTCACAGGAAAATAGCGCTATTTGCCGATTCGGCAACTGCAGAACAGAGCGTCTCATCTGCTGGTATCGCCACTTTGATACACGCAAAAAAAGCTTTCAAACTCTTTGAACTCTGCAACGTAGTTACATGCGCATGAATGATTTAAAAAAAAAAGACAATATGTATAGTTTTTTACTGTAACAAACGTGGTATTCACCTATGGTTGTCCTGAAATGATAGAACTCGATAATCTGATCAATATCAGATTAGCACAAGTACGGATAAGCGATAATTCATTCTTGTTAAAATTTGCTCAGATAACGCGACTCGGTCTGATACTGCCGTAAACAATCAGCGGAAAAAACGAGTTATAGCAATCGAGAAAGCGGTGTTCGGGTTATATGAATGACACGTTTTATCGAAAATAGGCCCAGTTTAGGACGGTGTTGGCTAACGATAGAGTTGTCCGAATCAAATGTCCTCGCGAAGTTTGACGGCATTTCCTGGTGATAGGCCGAGTGCCAACGGCGACGTCAGCAAACATTTAAGCCTCACACGCATATATATATATATATAAGTAATGATGCACGCTCACATTTTATTGGCCTTTTTTGCCGCGTAGTATACGAGATTAAGTTTAAATCCGGCAAAAATTGTAAAAAAAAAGACAAATGTAAGT
>NW_019213178.1:0-7590 GCF_002532875.2 Varroa jacobsoni | reverse complement strand
TTATAATAAGTTTTTACTATAACTAGTTTTTGCTAATTAAAATTCCCCTAAATTAGTTTGTATAGTGCTCTGTCGTCTATTTGCTGTTGCTCACTGATTACATCGATCGATCGAACACAAATGTTTGGTCCTCGGTATCTGTTCATATGGTTTTACGCTATATAAAATAAATAGTACAATTGAATTGTGCAACGTGTCATCACAACAGAGATGATGTAAAATATATATACATAGAATTTGTACCATATTCGTAATAATTGATTGAAATTTTGCACTTGCCTGCCCACTCTTCAAATATTTGTTTTTCTAGTATACCTGGTTGCCTTTACCCAGTGTTTTTGCATTATGTCGGTACGGTCTAATGGTAATGTCTTTACAGGTCAGTCAACATAATCTGTTATACGAAATCATGTGCCGGATATAGGCCATCCACTTGCAATGAGCCGTGTTGTTAACTGATTGTGACTATCTTTCATATATACATAAGTGTTATGTGTGTTAATGGTCTTTGAATCTCTTCTAACGAGGCATTAAGATGAATGATTATCCCGATGATTTTCGCATTGTATTTTGTATCTTCAAATTATGATCGCAGTTAAACTTCGGGCTTCGATGACAGCCGTCACGGCCGACAACAACAACTCCAATTATGCGGTTATTAATAAAACGTCGAAAGTCGAAAAAGAAAATAGTAAAGAACAGCAACAGACCGCCACACAACAACAGACTACAACGCCGGTAACCCCAGTAACTCCTGTAACACCGCAAGAATCTGAGGCACCTCGGAGTGGGGCTACCGACAACGGACAAGATAAAAACCCAGTCGTTCGCAAAAGCGTAGCAATGAGCAAGGTAGGTATTTATGTGTGAATAAGATGCATGACATACCCTCTTCTAAAGTTCCCTCTAATGAAGTTAGCTTTGATTTAAATGTTTGCTGCGTGTCTAATTAGGATTAACAGCCCTAACGGTTAAGAAGGGTTTGCTCTCCGTTGCTCAGAAAAAGTTGCCTGTCGAATCCGAGCTTATTTACTAAAAAAATATAGCTCAGTCACTACCCATATGAAGCTCTGATATGCCTAACCTAAGATATCATACAAACTATCGTTATCATATTTACCTATTTTACTTTATAGGTGGACGAAATTAAGAAAAATCGTGAGGAACGTCGAGCGAAGCAAGCTGAAGCTATGGCCCATAAACAGGAGATGACCAAGAATTCCTCAAACAACAAAAACTGGGAATTCGGAAATATGATCAAGTGAGTACAGACTTCCTCACCAAATGAGCCTTGACTTCTGAATTTGAGTATACTCCTCGCATTTACGTGACATAAGGTTGTGTGTGTGATTTTTTTTAGTCTAGAGACTTTTCGTGTGAGGCACAGGTAGCTTACTTGTGTATGTGTTTCTTCTCTATATCTATCCGGTTTGTTCACAGGGAGTATCGCCAGCAACTAAATATTTCTGGGTTGAATATTAACGAGCCTGTCCTAGACCACAAAATTTGTGTCGCCGTCCGTAAACGACCCCTGAACAAGAGGGAATCTGCTCGAGGTGAAGTTGATGTAGTTACGATCCCCAACCGAGACACAATTTTAGTTCATGAACCAAAAACCAAGCTCGACTTAACACGCTATCTTGATCACTCGAACTTTCGGTTCGACTACGCCTTTGACGAGGGCGTTGACAACGAACTAGTCTATCGTTTTACGGCTAAACCTCTCGTAAAGACGGTGTTTGACGGTGGAATGGCTACCTGCTTTGCCTACGGCCAGACTGGTTCCGGAAAGACACATACAATGGGTGGGAACTTCAGTGGAAAAGGCCAAGATTGTTCGAAGGTACGCGAGGAATCACCGCTACTATTTAAGATATATAGTTCGGTTTTTTCTAGAATTGTATAGGACATGTCAGTCACTGAAGACTAATTAGAACTATCACAGAATAAGTGTAATCTTTACTTTATTCGGATTGTTCTCCGTTGTCTCTTTTCGATTCGCAGGGTATTTACTACATGGCTACACGGGATATCTTCACGATTCTTCGACAGCCTAAATATGCATCACAGAATCTTGTTGTAACAGCATCTTACTTCGAGATATATGCAGGCAAAGTGTTCGATCTGTTAAATGGCAAAGATATGCTTCGTGTGCTGGAGGATGCCAAGGGTCAGGTTCAAGTATGTGGACTCACCGAGATCCCAGTACACTCTGTCGACGAAGTACTCGAACTTATACAAAAGGGTTCATCAGACCGTACAAGCGGACAAACGCAAGTTAATGCAAACTCATCGCGTTCACATGCCGTCTTCCAAATCTCGCTCAGAAAGGCGTAAGTAGTATATTGCTTCTCTATCGTATTGGTTGACTGACGTTTAAGCTAATAGTCACAAGTGATTCGTTTAAACGGACATTTCTGTAATCAGAGCGATAAATTTTACACTAATCTTTGTATTTTATTCGCAGCACTCGGTTACACGGGAAGTTCTCTCTGATCGACCTGGCAGGCAACGAACGCGGTGCTGACACAGCCTCAGCGGATCAGCGCACGCGAATGGAGGGTGCCGAAATTAACAAATCGCTTCTAGCATTAAAGGAATGCATTCGAGCATTGGGTCGCAAGAACGCCTCCCATACGCCGTTTCGTTCATCAAAGCTAACCCACATTCTCAAGGATTCATTCATCGGCGAGAATACGCGAACCTGCATGATTGCCATGATTTCCCCAGGAATGGCGTCATGCGAGAACTCGCTTAACACACTTCGCTATGCCGACCGTGTGAAAGAGCTTGGTGCTGAAAACCCTCTCGAACGGCAGGAGCGTGAAGATCGAGAGCTGGAGAATATTGTCGACGTTGATGATGACGATGCACTCTACGATGTAAGCTGCTAAATAAAGTAGATAAATTGCCAATGTGTATGGTATTAGACGTAGTAATACTATGGAGGTTTACAGTTTCGAATTGTCGTATTCTGTCATAAGTGTGTCGGCAACAAAACTTAAGAAAATTATGATACTCCGTGCGTATTAATGTGCTGGGGTTGACGATTACGTTATAGTACGTAATGGCACTGCATAGTATACTAAAAGATATTTCTGCTTGTTTGTTTTCTGTTACGAACCACTCGGTCACAATAGGGTGACCAAATATCATCGGAAATGTTAGAACTGACACAAGCTGTTAGCCACCTCCAGGAGCTGGAGGAGGATTTGTTGGAGGCCCACAGGGAGATGATCGAGGTCTACCCCAAGTTCACGGTCCAGCTCCGCCAAATCATGGACGTTACAAAGCGTGTCGACTATGACATGGTCGAATACGTCGGTCGTATGACTGACCTCATAGAGGAGAACAAACAGTACATTGAACGAATGGAGGCACGATGTCGGTAAGCATTATTCTATGGGACCCGACTGACTGGTTTTAGAAAGCTATCAGCATATCGACGATAAAAATCTGACCTTATTCTGGATTACACAGGATATTAGGCGATTATCCTCGGTCCGCAAGCCTCATTATCAAACTGTCGCATTTTCCGCCATTTAAAGATACGACTTATGTCCGCCCCGTGTATTTAGTTACCGTGAGGGCAAACATGTATTAATAAGATGAGTGTTTTTTTTTTTGCAGAGCGATGAGGCAGCAGATGCAAGAAGAAGAAAAGATTTCAATGGCCCTTAAAAGACCTACGCACTATTAGGCATCGTGCCTCACATTCAGCCTTCGTCCTCCGTCTCTTGCTTGCGTCGACGTGACAGTAACGAACCTGACAGATAGAAGTAGCATAGACGTAACATAATACACCCAATACATGCTCCGATTACAGCTGTAACATCTTCGTTGTGACTATATGTTTCCTTTTGGTTTCGCCAGTAAAGAGTCGATGAAAACATTGATCTAGCGAGAGTGTCACCAACTTAGTGTTCGAAATGAATCCACCCTAATAAAAAAAAAAAGAAAAAAACTAGACCACTATCGAGTAAATTAAAACCAACGTAAACAAACTCTGGATGACTTATTGGATTCGCAGCGTGAACCGTTGTCGAATGAATATGTGGCTTGCCTACCTCTTCATATCCCAAAAATGTGTTATGAAAATTATGTCTTAAAAGTCAGCATTAACAAGTGATTTAAAAAAAAACTATCTAATATCACGCACCTATCGTATGCAGCCAGATGTTCCTAAGTGCTATCTATTGATGAAACGTTTTTCCATTTGTAAGAAAACGCCGTGTAGCATGCCCCACATTCTAACAGGTGAGTCTATACCAATAAATATCGCAACGCTTCAGCTACTCTCTTAGCAACTTCGTTTGCTACCATCGATGTAGGGTTATTCCGTGTGCACATGGGTTCTCGTACGCTATTTACAATACATTCGATAGAGACTACAAGCAAGAGATCTGGCTCGCATGCGTGTATATTCGGAGACGCGGAAGGCGTTTCTCATAATCCACTATAATCATGCGCGAACATATAAAAAAAAATCCAATGATCCGCTCGTAGTGATTCAAAAGCGTGACACAAACTGATGAAAAGATCTGTTTCCAGATAAAGAAACACAGTACAGTGTGTTAAAAACGAAAACAGCCTCCGTCAGTAGCTGTATGCCAGTAACTATTCGCTTGCGATGTCGATCACAAAATATAGCGGACCTATACAAAACCGATCGTAAAGCATGACTCACCCAGTACGTTTCAGTCAAACGATATAATTTCTCCATCGATTTAAGATCCCACTTGATGTATAATCAACAATTTCTATATGCATAATAGATCCCATATTTTCTCTACTGCTACTTGGACTTGTCATTTTGTTGTAGCAATAAACGAAGTAATAGCAGAACTTCTGGGGTGTTTGACATGACAACGACTAGAGCAACTTAGTAAACAATACAGCTGTATAGGGGGTTCTTACGCCGCTGGCGAACTTGTGTGTTGTCATCGGCTTGAAATGATGATGATGGTCACTCTTCTTCTAAGTAATAATATAATCATAGCAATGTTAGTTATGATTATTTTGATATTTCTAATGATAGTAGTATAATTTGCTTGTCAAAAATTGCTTCTTTAGATATTATACAGAAGATAAGCGGTTAGCATTTTAACGTACACACAAAAAATGGCTGAAATGTTATAATTATTAGAACAACAAAAGTAATATAATAAGTACGAGGCGTCTGTTTGTTTATATAACATTCTGCTGATTCTACTGATGATCGCTAATAACATGAACATTGATCATATAATATCAATATTACTAACATTAGTAATATTAGAAGAATATTAATGATATACTAACGACAGTGACTATATCTACAACAGTAATTATATTGGGACAGTGTGTTCAAAGGGGCGTTGGCTGTCGGACGGCAGAAGGTGTGCACTTAAAAGGGGCGTAAGGAGGGATTTTTTAGGAAAACGGAGACAAATAAGGGGAAAAGCCAATCATACCCGAAGAGGGAAAGCCTTGTATCAATTCTGTGATGTGTTTTTCTCATGTTTGTTGTTTGTGCAAAAGAACAACGACGAATTTGTGACTGCCGAGACAACCAAACGCTTGCCAGCACCAAGCGGATATTTATTTATGCATTATCTAGGAATTGCAGTTGTAACGAAAACGTTAAAAAATACCTGTCGTAACTGGTGTGACACTAGAGATTTTCTAAGTAATGAATAGCGTGCGCAACCTGATTCCAGCGTCAATGTATTTTAATAATTTGCACCGGACATCTATCGAGTCTAATAATCAGACTGTTGACATAAGCAATTTCCGGCTGGCAAAAGCGGTTTCATCTGTCTATACGCAGGCATCTTGGCTCTTTTCAGCGTGTGCAAAGAGCCAGCATGTTCATATTTAGGCATGTCTGACATTGCCGAAAATATTTATAGATGCAATTTACCGTCGATAACGTTAGCGCAATAGTCAGCAATAACTGGGGCCGGCGTCGCCGTCGTTGTCCCACCCAAACACTCGGAGCAAAAAATCTGCGCGCAAGTTTCGCATAAATTGAACTACCGCAATGCACCATTGCATTCAGTTGATTTTATCATATAACCATCGTATTTGTGTCTCGTGATTCTGCATTGAAGAGACACCCAAGTACCATCCCAAGGACAACATTATGTTTTTTCAAGGTGAATAATTTCCTGGTTATGACCAGTGGAGAACAAACAACTCATGCTAGAGAGGTCATGTAAAACCCATGTGAAGGTAAGGATGCGAATTCTTTGGCAGAAAACGCTTTTTATAACTTTAAGCATTGTCCTTCTTTGTTAGACCCGCTTGACCTTTTCTTGGCATTTGTCCTACTTTTAGGTAAAATGACAAGTATCTTGGCTGTACCCTCTGTCTCTGTCGTATTTATATATAAATATATATACATACATAGAAAACGAGAGTAGGTACAGAAGAAATACGTGAATAATATCGAGAATATTATAAGGGAACGGGCAGAAAGCAAGCAGCAAATGTCAGTGAAAGCAAATAAATTAATTGAACAACCGAATGTTGGCGCAGCAAAGTACAGAAGTCACGGCGACAATAAACAGATAATGAAAAAAACATCGATTTAGGAATATTATCAAAGGAAATATAATGACAAAATGCTATGGGACGAGGCCGCCAAGTAATAAAACAAGAAAATAATTGTCAAACTACATTACAAATAGAATATTATACATAAAAGCATATATATATATATATATATGTGCGTGTGTGATTTACTAAAAATGATGAAATACACTAGAACAGGAAGAAGGTCCCTAAGAAAAAGCAACAAAACCTATTGGCTGTCTATCCAGTAGATAATAAAGGTATTTAAGGTTGTCCTCTGATAGGAACGTCTCGATGAGCAAAAACTAAACGTCCAGCAACGCATGCTATTAGCGAAGTGCTAATATATGAAGCGGCAGAAAAATGGTGATTATTTGAACAACACCAACAACAACAACAAAAGAAAAGTGACAAACTCTAATTATACACAACAGCCGCAACGAAAGCAACAACACAGAATGGTAACTATGTAACGGTAGTAACAAGGTTTACTCCTATAAAAAATCAAGCTTTAAGTCGTTGTCTTTGTCGTGCTGATCAGGGTCATTCGTTCAGCATTCAGCGTAGTGCTTGAACACATTATATAACTATGTTTAACAAAGCAACCAACGGACGCTAACAAAGAATAACACGTTAATGGAAGCGATAGAACCAAGAACAAATTAAGGGAAATCTGGGAAAAAAATTCCGAGCAAAAAAAATAATCCCATGTGAAATTCATGTTATTTGGTTTAAACGTATTTCCCCAGCGGGCTGAGATGAGGCCTGAGGGCCCTGGACACCGGCGTTAACTATAGGTAATAATAACGACCGAATGGGCCAATACAGTAAAACAATTTAGCTAACAAGAACACCAAGGGAATACATTGATTGGATCTACATATTTCGTAGATTTCGGATAAATTAAGGTTATGATGAGTACGAGCGAAAAACAAACAACGGACAATATTATATTAAATAAAACGCTTTTTACTTATCCATGAATTTTCATCGATGTCTTTGCAGTTACGGATACATGGTATTTTACTTATATAT
>NW_019213177.1:521216-536826 GCF_002532875.2 Varroa jacobsoni | reverse complement strand
TACATATATATATATATATAAGTAGTTCAATAAAATGGACCAAATAAGAGAACAATGACCTTTGGCTCAACAGTGGGTGATCCACTGAAAGCAGGACGAGCCCCAATCGCCAGTCATTTCTCCCGATCCTGTCCAAATCTTTGTACAGTATAGAAAATTTGCGTCTAGAATGCATTTATCTTTCATTAGATTTTTCACTCCAGCCGCTCGTCATTTATGTGTTTGAGAATGTGTTTAACTTGCGTTCCGTTTTGTCAACAATGGCCGTCGTTTCTATCTATGATATTTTATTTGTCTGGTTCAACAATTGTTTTGTCTTTTTTTTTGTTTTATTTAGCGATCCGTTTTAAATCTAACTTCGTTCCATGGCCACTAGTAAATCGTGTGCCAATAAACTTCAATTTATTTCTACAGATAGAAGATAAGACTATTTATCACACTCAACATCTTCGATCATCATTTGTGTATACTCGTTAGCTTCAGTTAGACGTATACGCTAATGTCAGTCAACTCTGTGTGGTACTTTGTGAGTGTTGCTCAGTTGTCCATATCATCATCATCATCGTCATCATCATTACTTGTAAAAGTGTCAGCAAAAAAGTGTGCTCAGAGCGTGACTCGCCCTCGTGATACATGTGTCTATATTATATTTCGTAAAATCAAACATGCCTTAATGAATTTGAGCGTCTGCACTAGTATTATCGTCACGCCGACATGACGGGCACACAGCTCAATGTATGGCTATAGCCACTATCTATGCATGGTGTGGCAACAGCTTTCTAGCTTGATTAAAATTATATCACGTATATTGAAAAAATCTATGAAAGGCGACTTATCTCTCTGTTGATCGTATTTCGTTGTTCTATTATTGTTCAGCTTCGGCATGTAGAACCCTCGCCTGTCCTCCGTTGCCTATAGCCTTAACGTGGCTCCGTAGTTCCTAACAGTCTATATCGAGTCTATACGTCGCGCGTCCATTTTTGCCCTTTTCGTTTTTCCAGTTCGCTGAGCGCTTCTTCTTAGTAAGTATGTATGCGCCGTTACTATTGTTTTCATGTACTATCCACTCAAATCTTTTCCATGAAGCTCCCAGCCGACGCAGCTACTCTCTCATGCGTTTAAGTCAATTATGCAGTCACTCACTGTCGCCTTTACTATAGGAGCTAACATATTGCACTCGTTTTACTTAAAAAGCACGCTTATATCAAATAGTGCTGTCACCTTTGCTGGAATGCAAAGTTTTTTGTTTACTTCTTATTAAATTTTCCGTGTTTGTCTTGTCTGTACTTCCTCATAGCTGAATGTTCGCGTATCTATAAATGTGCGCATGCTTTAGATAATATTTGTACAGTTTGTTTTTTTTTCGACATTAAATCTTCTTCCGTCTTTCAAGCGCACGGCACGAAGGTCGTATCGTCGTGTCGTCCTTCTTTAAAAACTGAACAGGTTGCCCCAGGAGCATGCTCGTCCCGACGAATCATTTTTGAACATATGCACTGCGCCAAGTGCGTATACTGGGCCACCCAGAATGATAGCGAACGTACTCCTTCTTTGGTTTGAAAGAGTATGTTATATTATTTGTTTTCAGTAATTCAATTTATTGCATCTGAGTTTATCAACTAAGCGTGCGCTATCCGGTATTGGTTATTAAGCGAAGATGCATACGACATGTAGATAGATAACCGTTGACGTTGTAGCAACCGGAGGCTAATGTTGGTCGTAAAAAGTGGTCATAGACAGAAACTACAGCATCCGGGAAATGGACATTTTAGTAAGCACTACGGCGCCGGTAATACGATGTATGCCTGTTTTTGTTTAGTTTATCAGTGTGCAAGGAAACAGAAGACACTGAGTTTCGGCAGATGAAGTCGCTTTGGAAGACACTGTGTATGCGGCCATACCTTCCTACGTTGAAGTGCTCATGTTAATCGATGAACGATTGTGCCGCATATGCGATTTGACCAGGTGGCCAGCGGCAAGCGCCGATAGCAGTGATAGCTCGCCAGCCATTACGGTAGCACATACAACCTGCGAGTCAATACCAGAGACCGGAAAAGGCCGAGTTAAAAATACCTATTTCGGGCCGTATTCTATAACAACCGTAGCATCAACAGTTAGTGTAAGCAAAACCAACGCGTTGTGTTCGCGATTTGGTGCCTATCATAGGATATGTAATAATACTGCCTCATAACTGGCAATCAAACAAGAGCCAAAGTTGGATTTTGATTGTTCCGGATTTGGTTAAAGAAGCTCTGCTTTATAAAATGTTCCAGCGTACCCTAGCAAGCGTTCTCGCATTTTCGCCCGGCATATCTTGCGATGAGCCTTTAACACCCAACAACTCGAGAAGGGAGCTTTGCGCCGGTAGTATTGTTCCACCTCCAACGGTGCCAATTTCAATCGACGGCATCGTACACGAAATGTACAGGTCCTCGTTGTTTTCGCCGCAACTTTCAACAACGGTGATACAATTTGAACTTCCTACGTTCTGCGCCGGGTCTTGCCCAGTGGCAATGTATATTGCCGTAACGATATTAGCCGCCTGCAAAATGGAGAAATAAGAAATGAAAATTGGGTACAAAAGTGAAATAGGCTAAAGTCACCGATAAAAGGGGATCTAATAGGGAGAATCAATTAAATATACCAAATATACTGTATATTTTCTTTAGATATTGAAATGCAGATATAGATAGAGGTGAACCGAGAAAACCTATATATATTTTTTATACCTGTGCGTTGAATCCTCCGATTGATCCTGCAATTGCGGAGCCGATAAGGTTTTTGCTGGTATTCACTTCAGCCACGGCGGCCGCGCTCGTTTTCAGCACTTCGCTAACCAGACGCGCTGGAATGACGGACTCGCATACGACACCCTTGCCTCGGCCCTCAATCCAGTTGACGGCTGCTGGCTTTTTGTCGGTGCAGTAATTGCCCGATACTGAGATTATCTCGACAGTGGGGAAGATCTCGCGCAAGCGTTCGAGCGCAATTTCACTGCCTTTCGATAGCATATTCATGCCCATTGCGTCACCCGTCGTCGAAACGAACCGAATGAACAGGTATTTACCAACAATTCGAGTCTGTATTCGCTGGAGTCTGGCAAAACGAGATGTGGCGTCAAAGGCCTGTTTGATTTCAGCAAAGTTTTCCTTCTTTCTCAGCCACTTGGTTATATTAGAGGCTTCGGTGGCACTTGGCAGCTTGATGACGGGTCCCCGAGTCATACCCTCATTGAAGACCTCCGAGCATGCTCCACCGGCCCTGGCAATGGCTCGACATCCACGATTTGTCGATGCAATTAAACAGCCCTCGGTCGTTGCCATGGGAACGAAAAATTTGCGACCGTCGAGTAACAATGGGCCAGCAATACCAACAGGTATTGGAACGTAACCTATGGGAGATACGGAATTATGGCTACTCGTTAAGAGCTGAGTGTTATTTAAGTTGGCTAAGGTGCCGAGAGATTTAGAAGACCGGCATTCTGCCGAGTCCGTACATAGTACCATTGCCGTTTTGTTTCGAATACCACTGCTACTATTGTAAGAACAATTCCAACTGTTAATTATCAGTGGGTAGTATTTTTGAATTTGCTTTTTATGGGATGATCGCGAACGTATTGTTTCTTGCACCACTGAAAGCGTATGTGTTTCGGTAGATGCTGGTCTTACCAATAACGTTCTCACAGCAAGCTCCCATTACAAGTGAGTAGTCGTAGTGGAGGTAAGGGAGCTTCTGTAGAACCGGACCAGCTGCCGCCTCGGTGGCGACGACGTGACGTCGAATGGCTACCCCACGGATAGGGTTGTCGAGCACCGATTCTAGCTTGTACGCCGGTATATGGCCGCTGTCAAGCATCATGAGGACCTCCTTGTCCGTGAGCTCGTGGGATCCGCCCTCCTTACTTAACAGTTCAAGACATTCGGATATATCACGACACGGACATTCGTCTTCAGTATCTGTTGCAACAACGTGCGTGATAGGCGATGTCACCGATGAATCACTATCGTGTCAAGTAAACAAAGGAAAGGAAGAAGCAACAACAGGCAAGGGTAAATTAGCTTTTTGGAGCTTTTATGTACAGATGTGCTACTCTCGAATCGAAGTTTCTGTTCTCGATTTAGCCGTGCTCGTGGCGACATTAGCCGGCTTCGTGTCGTATATGTTTCCAATTAATCTTCTGGTCAATCGTATTCTCGTGTCCTAAAAATAGAACTTGTATAATATGAAGGACGTTTTAATATAATATTTATATTTTAATGTAATAATAAGAACGGCGTAAAAGGACATTGTCGTAGATCTTTCTTGTTTTCCTATTTTTATTTGCTATCCGTATGTCTGCCAGTCTCTTGTTTACGGTTATCGTGGCATTTAACCCAGTCGTTCATGCCATTATGGTATTCAAAGGCATCTGATGTTGTAGCGCAACTGTACCCCATGACGATCTTTCGATCTCCCTGTTCGATTACACAGACACACAGTTGGCGTTTACGGACAGATGAATATCTAACATTTTCTCAAGTTATTTCCCTTCGAACTTTTTGTAGAACCTTCCATAAACATATAAGATATCAAATGTTTGTGGACTCTGTTATCAACGAACAGTGCGTAGACAGCCATTACTCAATTTACTTTAGTATTCTCCAGTTTACGCTAATTAATAACAGCTGCAATTTGTTGGGTTAAAGCGAGCAGCGTCGCCTATCACGTTCCAAAAATTAGATGATCTGATTCATGCCAAGCAGGTTCGATATTACGGACGTCACGTCGTCGATAATCACTATTTGTTTCTACAGATTGGGAGTTCTTAAGGTAACGACCATGTGGCGTTCGAGTGTGTCTCGTCCCATCAATGTGTGCCCTGAGTTTTTCTGGACAGATCACTATACAAAACATCCGCTGGGTAAAAAGATGCACGCACTGTGTACTATTCATCATCGTCTACTGCTCAAGTTCTTGATGCGGAAAACCACATCGAACAGGGACTGCGCTCATCAACGCATACATACGCTCATTTTCGCCGTATGCTTGTTTTTTCTTGCTGATGTAGTTGCCGCCTTTTCTATTACTGCCTCCCCTACGCCGGTCCATGCAGAGGAAGCCATTGAAAATATACACGCTACTAGGATAGTCGAGTGAGCACAAAATACTGATAGCAATAACGGGAACTAACCCATAAAAAACACCGGAAGGGCCATGATGGACGCGATGATTTTCTGATAGCATTTATACACACATGCACTCGCGGAATGGATAGGTCCGACAGAAATCGTACTGGTTGAGGCCGACTAACGAAATAGAGACAAAAAACGGCGGTGACACGTTGGTCGGGACGGGGAAGATGTCTAGGGTGTGCAACTGCGAAGCTGCGCATAGAGGATCTAGACGTCAATAATTCTATTGAAGTCTAGATCTTCGCTAGATCGCCTCGCTCACACTTGAATATTCTACAGTGTAAGCCAGGTGATAACCGAGCGTTAAACAATACAACTATATAATATTAGAAATGCCAGGTTCGTCTAGTTCGTACCACACACAGGTCAGATATGCAAATAAGATTATGGATGTCACACTCACAGACCTTTGTTGGTTCTTAATTTTTACGTTTGCTGACTGCTTTCTCATGAGGATCAACTCGCAGAAAGACACACATTTACCTACCGCTTCAGACTTCAAGCGTCGAGCCAACATAAAAATACTGACGGTGGTTAATTGTGTTCCTCACGCTGGCCGACGACGAAACGGCGTCAATGACGTTGATAAATGACGCGTGTGATAACAAGGGCGGATTGTACGCCAAGCGTCAGTTCTAAAGATCGCCAAAACCGCACTGGACATTGAAGTGTGTTCATCGCTTCGCTACAACTGGATAACCACGTCTTGATTTGTTTTCATTCCATTTTCGCGCAATTAAGTTTATTGATTTGCTTTATTCGTTTTTTTTTTTCACTAAGCTTAGTTTTCAGTAGCCAAGCAAGCTGATACTTCAAACTTTTTTTCAAAATGTTAATTGCCACATGAACGGTGGAGTTGAAGGGAAACATCAAGTAATACAGCCCTCTGCAGAGTCACGTGCAGATCTTATCGTATGTATCGTAATCACTATTGATTAGTGTTATATCGCTGGTGTGCTGTGAGTGATACTCTGGGTCAGATCGCCTCCTCTGGTTTCAGTTAGCTGTCAATAAAGAAGCATAAAGACTTGAAAAAAGATGGCTGTCAGTTACCTGTGCACGACAAACGGCGGATCCGTCTGAACCATTTTGTCTTCGCGGTCGAATTCGCCATCTTCGGCTCCAAGCATAAATGAGGGTCTTTTGCGCTCCTCGAGCTCAGACGATATCTTGCGTACTCTATCACGTAGATTGCGATCTGGCGCCACATCACAGTGAGGTGACCCTCGCAGCTTTGTCTTGTCGATCCCTAGTAAGGGAAGTGTATAATTGAGTAATCGAGAAATCAGCTAGTTGTCAAGGGCAAACTATAAAATTTTCCTGTACAGTCGCTTCTTATACATGTACTAACAATATGACAAACAAGCAATTCAGACTATAGGTAAGATTTATCTAAAAAGTCATCTGTCTGCGTTAGCCTCAAGCAAGTGTAGACAAATAGACGAAGCTAGTGCTGTCCTATGTGGTTTTTTAAACTGCGTAGGCGATCTTGACGCGAGACGTGGCATCTTTTCTACGCTACGAAACCCGAACCTACCCTCAATGAGATCAATGGCCGCTGACGCCAGCTCTTGTTTTAATTGCGCACGCCTCTCGAAGAAGAGGTATTTGACCGCAATGCCCAGGGCCACACCAAGTATAACGACCTGCTCAATGCTTAACCAAAACCAGCCTGTCGGACTGCCTATTCCAGCAATCTGTTCGTACAACCTGCAAACAGCACGTCATTCAACAATGGTCACCACAAATACAGGTTAATAGCTGCGGGTTCCGCATACAGCAGTAACTACTCGACAATCTACATCACGTGAAACTCCTTAGATCTTTCTGTCAAGCCTCGGGCTTCTCCGAACCTGGGCATTGCTGCGGTTGGGTGTGGTGCAGGCAAGGCCTGTGCTTCTGAGTCGCTTGCGGTGTTCTCCGAGGAAACAGCGAAAGACTGCGCACTTTGGTTGGAGCCACTTGTTGGTATTCCGTTCGGCGATGCACAGCGATTGTGTGCATGTACAACCATCAAACCTGCACTCTGTAACAGCGTCACACAAAAACAGATCAACTTGTTGTCAAGCATCGTTTGCCGCAGGAACACCGTGCAGCCATTATCGATACGTGTAGTTACAGTAAACAGGACGAACTACTCTGATTTGTAAGAGAACTTCATTCGCTAGCAAGGCATTAACTGGACTGATCATTTTTATTTAGGAACAGTATAGGGAATACCCAATTCAAGATTTGACTGCTAAACGTCTTAGTCACACGAACAGCTTCAAAGCGTTTGGGGGAACTCTATGCATACTGCGTAGGGCGTTTCATTCTGAAGCAGCTAAAATCACATACATACAGAACTTACTTCACACTAATGGAGAGTTCGACCAGGCCTATTTCTTGCTGAGATTAACAAAAGATGAAATAGCACAGTAATAGCATGAATCTGTGTGGTTCGACGACGTCTTGAACGCAATGATCATTTATGGGCAAGTTCTCAGCACCTAGTTTTTGACCCACTGAACAATTACTGTTTACCGGCCAGCAATACCATTCTCTAATTCCACTAATAATCTTTATAGTATGTACACATAGCAGCAAACATTACGGGGCCCCGCAACTACACGACGACGTGCGCACGCTCAAGACTGCGAATCATTCAGGATACGGCTTGGAACACTGTTCTTTTATATCCGCATGCGATTCCGTTTAGTTTAGCGTACGTTATTTACGCCCACATTGCTTCATGGATCGCGCACTTCTCCGAACGCACGGAGTTTCTCCCTGCACCCTCAACAGATCGACATCGAAGGCATTGCTTGACAGGCGTTCAGACAAGTTTACTGCGAGAGCCATCTACTATCCGCACCATTTGCTGCGGGCAAACGGCAAAGTGGTTGTGGACGACAGACCAGCCGCGCTAGACGTCAAAGCGAACCCGCTACCGTAGCGGTAGCCGCCTTCATGGCTTTCCTTGATGGCGAGTCCATTTCCCCGTTCATGGACAACGATGAAGACGAAAAAGACGACGAAGATACAGATGAAGGCAACAAGAGGTAGGCTGCGCTAGTCAAATAAGAAAACACCAGTGGCCGGTTGTGAGCGGTACGGTGCACCTCGTCACCTCTGTCGACAGACTGTCCACGTCGTTCGGACAACCGTTCGTCGATACTGGAGTAATTATTTCAAGTAGTGTTGAGTAATACCATGCTATAGGTTTGCACTCGACGAGTGTGGGCAACCGTGGAACGTCGAACATGGAGTTGCCTTTTCTCTTTTAGAATCACTGATCAATTCTGTACATCAAACATTGTTTTACTGGGAAATCGATTAGACGTAACAATCAAATCAGTATTTTCCGTTCTATGCAGCACGCACAAGGGTGCAGTAAACTTTGTTGAATGTTCATTTTCGTACGGTACAAAGCCAGGCAAAAGCAGACAGCCACAAGGGGAAATAGAAAGGCAAGGAAGGGAGACCGAAGAGGTGCTTGCGAACGAAAGCTTTCCACGAGCATAGAAACGCATATGTCACAATCGAACATTAGATAACGTTACAAGACAACCACTAAAGGCTGAACGACATTGTAACAAAGAAAGCCATGATGACAAGCTCATTCACGTCGTTTTCGAAAGGTCTATGTTAATATTTTCTAGCTATCCATAGAATTCAATGTTCCAGCGCATTTAATTTCCGGGATAGCCATAAAAGAACATAAAAAAATGAACAGTTGAAATTTAGTCGACACTATTGAGAAGACCTCGACTCTGTGATGAGCCCTGATCTGAGTGCGTGTCCTGTGGAGCGAGTTGGCCTTTAGAATGAATCAAACGTCATTACAAAACTCTCGTAGCACAGATAGAGGCTAAAGTAAGCGAGATAAGATCAGCGGTACTTATGACATACTTGTAGCTTATATATTCGGAGAACAATTTTTTTTGTAAGTTGGTTTCTTCTAAAGATATAACTTTAACGACATTCTGATATTTTCAGCCAACGAAAAGCTGTATTTTTTAAAACCGAAAAGGTTTCAGGCCTGGTAAGAACGGTTAGGGACGTTTTGTAAATACATGTACACGAGATAAACCAGAGGCTCGTCTCGTGTACATGTATTTTCAACGGTTCCTCGTGCCACATCTGGTAAAGTAACAAACCTGTTCTTAAAAAATTAAAATACTCCATTACAGAGATTGACACACATACATGTGGTATATAGATTTCACCACAATTATTGGGTAAGGTCGTTAGTCAATTGCGCCTTATATCTACAGAACTATAATGTTGGACCCTGTAATATGCTTGCAGCATCGTATAGTGAGAATAATAAATAGGACTGAGCGGCTCAAAAAAGTAATACGGTAGAAATTAGTAATACAAAAGCGTAATACGGTAAAACCCGCTTTCTATTTTCAATTCGTTTCGAGCTTTTCAACGCCATTGTTACGTTGATGGCTGTTATGTTTCAATACCATTCTTCTCTGGTGAAAGTCCTGAACCGCCTATCGCTCGACGAACGAGGTGATCCTCGTTCGTATCACAAAATCATCGTACAGCGGTCTCTTTTGCTATAGAGCAATAAAGTAGCTAGTTCCACTTCCGCTTTGTCAGTGATCATTCTGCTCGTAGTTGACTAAACTCGGGTGTTCCGCTTTAGACCCTCTAATGAGTGTACGTATATACGCGTATATAATGTATGTGACCGAAAATTTTACACGTTTTTCACGCGTATAGACCTGCAAAAACGCGCGCACTATCATCGTCCCAAATTTTCTTCGCCCCGGTTCCATATCTGTGTGTCATTCTTCATACTTCTTTTTTTTTTATTAACTATGAACCTAAGCGGTGACACAAAGAAAAAGAGTACCACTTATTCGTACAGGCTAGCATTAAACCGTGACTTTATCATCAACGAGCTGATCTAAAAGTTCCAACTGAAATTTTGTTACTTGATAGTTTAAAACTGTCATTCTCCCATTTAACGACTATGAAGCGAAGGGAGCAAGCTGGTTTGAACATGATATATGTATATTGAGAGAGAGAGAGAGAGAGAGAGAGAGAAATTGTTGGCGGAGAAATGGATTGTCGGGGGCGATACAGCCGTTTGGCGGCCGTACGCGGAAGTTATGACGTGATTGTCCTGTAGCTTGTTCGTCTTTTATAGAATAGCGCATCGACTGACGAAGATATTAGTAGGGAACAAAAGTTTATAACTGGCAGTCGGCTACCAGGAAAACATTGTCGGAATCAATTTCCGCTGACATATCAGAAGGTTCAGAAGTCCACTTGATTGCCCGCTGAGCATTATTCTTTTATCGTTCTAAATAATTCACTAAGCATAATGCTGCGATGTATAAAAACACATAAATAATATATATACACATACATAATACATATGTATATGTATATATATATATATATATACATAGAAGCACTGTGCTTTGGCAACTATCAAGCTTCGAATAAAAAGGCATGACAGACCTCACAAGTACTATTTCCTGCATTGAGATGCGAGGCATAGTCCAAGAAGTTTCGAATAATTCGAATCCGATCAAGAATACCAGACTCTTAATCCTAGTCTCCGTCGTTTATTCGTAGAAAGTTTACCTTCGGAAATCCGGCGCGAGTGAATGAAGTACCGAGTATACAGTGGTCTTTTTATTGAGCACTTTGTTATGTCTATGTGTCAGTATCATTGAGAATGAAAATTGGGTCATAGTGGGTTGCTACAGTTACAGCTCCAAGAGTGATTAGTCTTAACAAAAGTAGACGCACAGCCGCTGTTTCGCTAAGCTTTCGCACACAATAAAAGGTGAACTCGCCATAACGAACGACCTGCACATACCTATCCGTGGCAATATTACCCTTTATCCTAACCTGGTTCAGGTTTATCCCGCGGTAACGTCAGCAAGGAGGAAAGTGAGGCGAGTGCCAAGCAACCCGCTAAACAGCGAAACCAAAAAAGGTGATGCTTGTTCCGCCGCGCAACCTTAAAGTTGGAATGACTTGCAAGATGGCGTCACAGACAGTCATCGAGGCGATGACTTCAATGAAACCGTTCACCTTTTCATGAGCTTTAGACATATGCGTTTCTATTCGCGTTATTTATACCGGAATTCGAAGTAGGCGCATAGGTGACTTAACGCAGCCCGAGAGATGGTTACGAATCTTGATCCGACTGAATTTTTCAGAAGCTGGTACATAAAACTACTTTCAAACGGGACAGTTTTCCGCGATTTAAGTACATGCTTCTCAATTGTGGATCGGGTTGGCTGCTCAGTGTCGATCCGACGTAACGTTAAACCTTTTTTCACAGAAATAGCTTTTAAGTCGTCAAAAAATCCTTAGGTAGATACGAACTAACATGTATTTATGTTATATGTATGTAGGCATTTTTCATAAGAATTTCGTAATGTAATTAAAAACACCTACGCTAAGCGTTACGTACGTTAAACATGTTTGATAGAGACATGCAATAACGAAAAGAGTCCGTCGACGACAGGACTTCCTTTACTTTCAGAAATCACGGTACCAAGTAGTTAATATTTAATTTCATCTATGCGAATCTGCCAATGGAGAAAATTTATATCCTCCAGCCAATACTGAAGGCTAAAGAGTTTCACAGTACCTTCAGTGGTGTTTGAAAGCTTTGAATTGCTCTGCGAAGAACAACTTTTTAAAATTTAGTTAATTTATTTATCAAAAAGCAATTCTCAAATGCAGAACCTCGAGGCTGGAATCCTTCTCAGGCTGAGTCGTGCACAGGCTTCCGCTCAAGGAAAATGCAAGAGTTAATCGAAACAAGGCCTGACTTGATGTCTACTGGCAATCAGCATTTTTAATGACAAAGAAGGAACCGAAACCCATTTGCTGAATAGTATTTAATTGACAATAATGAACATGAATGAATGAATGAAACAGGACATTTATTTAGTGGACTTATGGATGCATGAAGATGATGGTACGAAGCATTACAACGAACCGGATTTTCCTACCAGCCTCAATCTTTTACATACAACGATGATTTAGTGAGTCTTCAATAGCTTTTGCTATAAGTCTTATCATTGAGACTCATACGTCTGGATGGTAGGGGCGACTCTCTAAATATTTGTTCGATATATTTCCGTCTGCACGTCCGGAATGCAGGTTACCTTATATCCATGTTAGCCCTTAGAAACTGTCAACTTTAGCAGCAAAAAAGTGCCGGATTTGTGCCGACAGCTGTCATTCATAATGCTCATTAGTTAATGCACACGTATGTCACACATAAGGCCGTTTTTTACTAATCAAGTAAATCACAATTGTTCCTATTATGATTATTATAAATATCATCTAAGAACTGCCTTAAAAATAAAGTTAAACAATTTTAAAAATCTTACCCAACGCAGTATGTTAATATCTAAGCGCGGAATATAAACGAAAATTCGATTAAAAAAAAAAGCCCAAAAATTCAGCTTTTTTGGGTTCTACGGTACGCATATTGACGGGGCAGTTGAGGTGACCGGCTTCCTGGCTGAAAGACCAAGGGGATGCTATTCCAAGTCCTGCCAACGACACGTAAATACTATACAATTTGTGTGAATATAGGACACGTAATTGTGAACCTTTTAGAACTTACCATAATAACTTTAACTCTTTGCAAAACTGGATTTGACTGGTTTTCCTCTCCTGATGAATTGGCGTCACTTGTTTCGATTGGCGTCTCCTATTATTTCAATGCAGAACAAGAAAAAACAACAAATGATAAGCTGATAACAAATAAGCTGATTCAGCTTAAGGCTTTCCATTCTATTAGCAGACTTCTGTTACAGCAAGGAACTTCATAAGTAACGTATAATCAATTCTAATGATACGGTCTAATTTTTGGAAATAAGGTCAGAGTTCTCATAAACCTAAAAAGTCGTCGTTGCGGTTTAAGATGGCTAATAGCTAGCTTTCTCTAGTTACATTTAAAAAAAAAACCCAGGTCTGCAAGACTACTGCATTCGGTCGAGTACGAACTGTTACAACAAATTAAGGGCATATTTCGATATTGAACAGGACAGAACGCTTGTTACAAGGTCTTTGTTCTAAGCTAGAAAATTTTTGAGTTGCGTCATCACTGCTGAGAAGTGAACGTAGAACAAATCAAATTTCGTATAACAGAATATACTTGTCTCTGCTTTATCTACGGGTGTCACCCTAACAGTTGTAACGTAAACTATTCATCGTTGACATTTTTTGACAAAAATACAATGATAAACAAATTATCAAAAAATCGTTGTCTTCATGTAACATTGAACTTTTAACTAGAAGTGTTCTTCGTTGCCCTGGCGTCATGGCGAGAAATCTTCAGAAAGTCTATGTTATGTGAGCGGTGTATATCAAACAAACGGTCGACTAGTACCATGTTCTACAATATGATGGGTTAATTGATTCAGTTGGCCACGATTATACTTGTTGAGATTGGCACGCATTACTTTCCAAGACACATTTACACTTAACCCAGTTTCGTGGTCATATATAACACGAGCGGGATCTATAGCCGCTTACCTCGAATAGAAGTGCGAGGAGAGCAGGGTAAAATGAGAAGAACACAGCATAGGTGATTAGAGCCGAAAGCACAGCATAAATGGCAAGGCTTTCGAGGCCCGAACTCGAGCCCACCCCTGAGGAACTGCCAACGCCAACGCCTATCACAAGAGTCTCCACGAGAGTGTCCAGCGTCAGGCCAGGACCAAGTGTTGCTAGGCCCTCCCCGATAGCGTCACCTACACCGTCCTGTGACGTAAACGATAATATTTAGTGGCAATATGAATAAAAAACTGTTGTATATAAAACAAGGACTTTTGCTCTTGGCTGTAGCTATTAAATCGGTTAGTCTAGAACTTACACACACGCCTTAGTATAGATTTCAAACTTTTCAACAGATCAGTGTCAAATCATACTGGAACAGTTTTTAGCCGCTATATGGCAAGCATCCGTTGGACGGCTTACTAAAAAAAAGGACCACCAGATAAAAGGACTAATAGCATCATTGTTACGTACACATCAATTTTTCAAATCGCATTAAAGCGACGCCCGTTTAAAATCGAGCACATTTACACTACCTGTGCATTTGCGTGCGTTGCTGTGTGCTGAGCTAATTTAGAGGCTTTACCGAGGTCCAGAAGAAGCACAAATAGCGGTAACGCATCCCTGGAAAGCAAACAATAACAAAATAAGCAGATCTGTCATTATATATTGGCGTAAACGCACCTCATGTGGGCAGTTCAGTATTCAGGTATTATTGTGAAACATTACTTCAGATGATGGGCGCGCGAGTCCCGACGTAACACCATCTAATCGTAAAAAAAAACCACAAGTTATCTAATTTGTTTTTTTTTTTGATTTTAAATCATGACCCATTTTACTTATCGGCACAGTAATCTGAACAATTCTATATACTATGTATATGCATTGATGAAATACACGTTAGGCCTTCTCGGCAACACTCCGACGTCACGGGCTATTTCCCTCAAACTCGACTGTCGATTAACAATTCCATCAATTACATTCAGGCCTGGTGGCACCGCTCCTCAATCATGTGTGACCATGGTACAAGAAAACCCGTCAAGGCTCGTCCGATACAAAGCTATGCTTACTTGACTTGTGCAAACGTTCGTCCGAAAAGGCAAACGAGAGTGCCCGCGAGGATCAGCACGGAGAATAGTGCGTATGCTATCGCTGCCAAGATGACCTTTTGCCGACAGCATCGTAACGCTTTGAGCTGATGTGCCACGTATAGTAATGCGCCTAAAACAATGACCGCGTGCAGCTCTGAACTAACTCCACTGCTACCTGCAAACACAAGGTAATAGGTATCTGATGAAATTTGCTTTATTTTATTTACATGCACCTGTCGCTATTTGGCGCAGCTAAAGCGGACGAAGGTAGCTCTGACCATGCGTTGTTTCCACATTGTTGTCCATGTGCAGGAACGTATCATAATAAAGACCTAGACAAACTAAGCTACAAGAATACAAGTCCTTTGTACAAAACTCAGTGACAGTAACTCATGTAAATACATACGCCAGAAGCCAGCCATAACATCGGTGATTCCGAGAGAAACTAACATATTGTGGGACTAAACGGAGAAAACAGCTGTTGTATACTACGCCAGATCTCTTTCCGTCCTCGCTTACATTCGAAATGTTTTATTTAGTATTTATATATTTAGTCAATATATCTATCACTCACTGGTGATCCTCTATAAAGAGAAAATGTCTTTCTGTGGCAAACATCAATAAAACCCAGCGGACTCCAGTTATTCTACATCTTTACAATTATCCGTACCTTCACGGGAGCGTAGTGAAGCCGACGGATAGCCAATGTTCGAAGCGGTAAGCCCAAGAGTTATCATCAACGTTAGTGCTGCCACGATCACCTGAAGACAATTATTAGATACGGTCGAATAAATCGATTTACTAAATACCACA